>NC_060178.1:11164739-11464739 GCF_021184085.1 Oncorhynchus gorbuscha | reverse complement strand
ACAGAAATGCCCAGCCTATGGTCAAGTATGTAAATCCTGCCAAAAGAAGAAGAATTTTAGAGCCAACCCAGGATAATGCACACCGTTGAGCAGAGTGAGGAGAATGACAGTATGTTCCTAGGCACAATTGAAGTTGAGATGACTGGAAAATTAAAACACATTGAAGTTGTCACATCAGATATATATTTTTGTTTAAATGTAACCTTTTATTTAACTAGGCAAGACGGTTAACAACAAATAATGTTTTGCAATGATGGCATACACCGGCCAAACCCGGACGGGCTGGTGCCAATTGTGCGCCACCCTATGGGACTCCCAATTACGTCTGGTTGTGATACAGCCAAGATTCGAACCAAGGTGTCAGTAGATATGGACAGTGACAAAAATAAATGGACTGAGAATAAACAACTAAGATGTAACATACAAGCTTGACACGTGCTGAATGCAAAGTAATATCTTCAACTCGCTTGGACAGAGAAAAGTTGAAGCAGTCCAACTGAAAACTGAAAACTGCCAGCAGATGTCGCCGTTGGGTCATGAATCGGTGTGTACATAGTACATAGACACAAGGTTGAGTTACAGATGATTGAAAGAGATGCTCCAGCAATGTCAACAACTAAGCACGGTGAACAGAACACATAACACTCTCCTTCCAGACCCATATCAAACATCTCCAATCCAAAGTTAAATCTAGAATTGGCTTCCTATTTCGCAACAAAGCATCCTTCACTCATGCTGCCAAACATACCCTTGTAAAACTGACCATCCTACCAATCCTCAACTTTGGCGATGTAATTTACAAAATAGCCTCCAATACCCTACTCAACAAATTGGATGCAGTCTATCACAGTGCAATCTGTTTTGTCAAAAAAGCCCCATACACTACCCACCATTGCGACCTGTACGCTCTCGTTGGCTGGCCCTCGCTTCATACTCGTCGCCAAACCCACTGGCTCCATGTCATCTACAAAACCCTGCTAGGTAAAGTCCCCCCTTATCTCATCTCGCTGGTCACCATAGCATCTCCCACCTGTAGCACACACTCCAGCAGGTATATCTCTAGTCACCCCCAAAACCAATTCTTTCTTTGGCTGCCTCTCCTTCCAGTTCTCTGCTGCCAATGACTGGAACAAACTACAAAAATCTCTGAAACTGGAAACACTTATCTCCCTCACTAGCTTTAAGCACCAACTGTCAGAGCAGCTCACAGATTACTGCATCTGTACATAGCCCACCTATAATTTAGCCCAAACAACTACCTCTTTCCCAACTGTATTTAATTTATTTATTTAGCTCCTTTGCACCCCATTATTTTTATTTCTACTTTGCACATTCTTCCATTGCAAAACTACCATTCCAGTGTTTTACTTGCTATATTGTATTTACTTTGCCACCATGGCCTTTTTTGCCTTTACCTCCCTTCTCACCTCATTTGCTCACATTGTATATAGACTTGTTTATACTGTATTATTGACTGTATGTTTGTTTTACTCCATGTGTAACTCTGTGTCGTTGTATGTGTCGAACTGCTTTGCTTTATCTTGGCCAGGTCGCAATTGTAAATGAGAACTTGTTCTCAACTTGCCTACCTGGTTAAATAAAGGTGAAATAAAAAATATATATTTTAAAAAATATCACATTCAAAGATATTGACATACTGAAAGACTTTGAAGATCTGTTTTCTGGTCTAGGATGCATGCCAGGACCATGTCATATACAGTCATATACAGTTAGACCCACCAGTTGAACACACCCAGAGAAAGGTTCCAGTTCCTCTCAAAGACAAGATCATTGAGGAACTAAATAGAACGGACACAAGGAAGTGAATCACTAAGCAAACAGAACTGACAGACAGGATTAGTAGTATGGTCACTGTGGACAAACCTAACACGATCCGGATATGTATAGATTTGACGTGATTTATTAGGATCCTCATTAGCCAATGGCGACCGCTAGTCTTACTGTGGTCCGACATGTATAACGCAAAATACATTAGACAGAAGACTACAATTTAAAAATAATAATGATAATAATAAAATAAACAAAGCGATCAAACAGGAACAATACCAACTGCTCACTGTTGAGGAAGTTGTGTCCAACATACCAAACACTAAGATATTCTCTGTATTGGACACGAACCAAGAGTTCTGACAGATTAAACTTTACTTTGAGAAGTTCCAAGATCTGTAACTTCAACATGCCCAATAGTTCTAGTTCAATTCTATTTAGGACCATTGTCATTATTCTATTTCACTTTAGTCCTGCATGTTGGAGCTCCAAGCTGAAGATTTGCACTGTACCCTGCAATCACACCTGCAACCCTGTACATGTGACTATTAAACAATGTAATCTGATTTGTGTGTTTACCCTTTCAGTGTCTCATCTGCGTCTGAGGTGTTCCAGAGACCCTTGGCACAGATGATTGAAGCCCTGGATGGAGTCGTTGACGTCATCGATCATTTGTTGGGTCTGGGGTGAAACTAAGGAGGAACATGAACGCAGACTGGTCAAGCTGCTACAGAACGAGCGAGTACAATCTAAAACTAAACAGGAAGAAATGTAAAATGGTAATGACAGAGATAAAGTATATTGGTCACATGAAACCAGAAGATGAGGGCCGTGGTGCAGATGCTAATGGCCAGTGGTCTGAAACCAGATGAGGGCCATGGTGCAGATGCTAATGGCCAGTGGTCTGAAACCAGATGATGAGAAGGTGAGGGCCGTTGTGCAGATGCTAATGGCCAGTGGTCTGAAACCAGATGATGAGAACGTGAGGGCCGTGGTGCAGATGCTAATGGCCAGTGGTCTGAAACCAGATAATGAGAAGGTGTGGGCAGTGGTGCAGCTGCCTCTACCCGAAGACAAACAAGCACTGCAGAGATTCATGTGCATTCTACACCAATCTTGCCAAATTCATTCCCAACCTGTCTGAGGTGAACACTCTGCTCAGAAAGCTACTTGAGTGACACTGAATGGCATTAGGAACAAAAACATAAGAACCGTTTTTTGTTTGTTTTTTTTACTCAAAAGACTGGCAACAAATGTGCCAACATGGAAGTTCTATGACATGAATAAACCCCTATTACTTTTACTAGATGCCAGTTCAGGAGGTATGGGAGCAGTCCTACTCCAAGATGGTAGAGCTGTTGTATATGGCTCATCACTCAACGTTGATATGCACAGATCCAGAAGGAACTACTTTCCATAGTCTACGGATGCAAGAAGTTCCATCAGTACGTGTATGGCAGAGTGGTACAAGTTGAAAGTGATTACTAGCCTCTCAAGAGCATATTCAAGAAGCCTGCTGCATCACGCTCCTTCAAGGCTGCAGAGGATGTTGCTCCGACTTTGAAGATACAGTCTCACTGTCACCTACAAGCCAGGAAAATAAATGCACGTAGCAGACGCTTTGAGTAGAGCCAACTTCAACGAACACGAAGATCTGCTGGGAGAGGAGTTGGAGGTAAACTGGATAACACCTCAGCTGCCAATCTCAGAGGAGAAGCTACAAGCCTTCAGGAAAGCAACAGTAGAATATCCCACAATGCAACTGCTGAGAGTAACAACGATGAGTGGATGGCCCAGTGAAGAGTGTGGTTCCCAAAGAAATCCATCCATGCTGGACATTTTCAAGGAGGAAATCAGCTATACGTCAGGACTGATGTTCAAAGCTGCAAAACTCATTGTACCAAATCAACTGAGACAAGAAAATGCTGAACAGGTGCCGAATCACACCTGGGAAGAGGCAAGTGCAAAGAAAGTGCAAAAGACATTCTATATTGACCAGGTTAGTCAAACCAGATTGAGGACAGGTTAGTCAACCCAGATTGAGGACAGGTTAGTCAACCCAGATTGAGGACAGGTTAGTCAACCCAGATTGAGGACATTGTGTCTCAGTGCGCTGTCTGTAACGCCAACAAGAGCAGCAACCCGAGAGCCACTGCTTCCACATAGTCCACCAGAAAGACTGCGGGAAAAGATCGGCACTGATCTGTTTCACTACAACATCTCAGAGTATCTTCTCTGTGTCGACTAGTACTCCAAATATCCAGAGCTCACCAAACGGACTGAAACTACGAGCAGATGTGTCGTCACAGCCATGAAGTCTAGATTAGTCAGGCATGGCATAGTAGATGTTGTCGTTTCCGACAATGGTCCACAATATGCAAGCGCCAAGTTCAGATGTTTTGCTGGGAGTTCGAGCACACAACTTCCAGTCCAGGACATGCTCAGTCAAATGGACAGATGGAGAGAACTGTGCAAACTGTCAAGAACCTGCTTAAAAAGGCACAAAGAGTGACCTCTACATAGCTCTACTGGAGTACAGCAACACACCACTAGAAGGCATAGGGTTATCACCAGCCCCTTCTACTAATGGGAAGACGGCTGAAGTCCAAGTTGCCAACCTCTACCACCCTACTGACTCCTGAAGGGAACGTTCAAATCCACGACAAGCTGAAGAACAGACAGCTTAAAAAGAAAAGCTACTACGAGAGACAAACAAGACAATTACCAGAGGAAGAGGTCATTAAATTGATCTTGAAGAACATCAACCCACTACTAGCCAGTCAACTCCGAGAACGAGTCACCACTGTCGATGGACTGGTTCGCTTGGGACAGCAGTTTGAGAAGGACAGAGAATGCCAACAGCAATATGACCAGAGAAAGAAACAGACACCCAAACAGTTACCCAAGACAGACCATCAACAACAGCCAGAGTATCCAGCCAAGACCCCTCTCATGTTCTGTTGGAGATGTAGCCAAAAGGGACATTCTTCAGCTACATGTCCAAGACCGTATCAAGTAAACCCTTCCAGAAACCACAAATCACAACAGGCCAACACACCTAATTCTCTTCGCAGGAATGACCATCCTACTCTGGGTGCGTTAACCAGAGCGGAAACTCAAAGAGTCACTGCCTATGCCCCCCCATCGACATCCCCTTCCTTTCAGTTAATACCGCACCAATCAGAAGCTACAAAGTTACATGATTGGGGTTCAAATGTGGCAGTCTTCTCTGCCATTGCTCCGGTACCACTAACCCTTGATAATCCTTCTGACGATCTCCTTTTACAGGCTGTGAGAAGAGCTCAGCTGGAACAGCCAGAGGAGTTAAGGCTGTTGGAGCAGCTGCAGAATAATGCTGATGTATGTACTTCAAGGTTAGGATGCACCAGGCTCCTGAAGCACCAAATATTCCTTACACAGGAAATGCCGATCAAGCAAAAGCCATATTGTTTGTCCCCAGCGAAGCTAATCATCCAAAAGGGACTCATAAATGATATGTTAACCCAAGATATAATAGAACGTTCCTCCTCTCCCTGGGCTGCTCCTGTTGTCCTCATCCCAAAAAAGACTGGTGGTCTTAGATTTTGTGTGGACTATAGGAAGACCAACAATGTTTCCCAGACTGATGCCTATCCTCTTCCCACCATCCATGAGATCCTGGAGTCATTGTCTGGCGCTGTTGTGTTCACTACCCTTGACCCCAATAGTGGTTATTGGCAGGTTGAGATGGACCAGGAAAGCAAGGACAAGACTGCGTTTGTCTGTGCCGAGGGCTTGTTTTCCTTTAAGGTGATGCCCTTTGGATTAAAGAATGCCCCTGCCACTTTCCAAAGACTCATGGAGATTGCGTTAGGTGAGCTCAAAGGGAAGATCTGTTTCGTCTACCTGGACGATATAATTATCTACTCTCAGAACAGAGAAAGACACTTTCAAGATCTTCAAGCAGTGTTGGACAAGCTAAGAGAAGCTGGTCTGACCTTGAATATGAAGAAGAGCAACTTCTGCCACACCTCACTGAAGTTCCTTGGCCATATTGTGTCTTTCGACGGCATTCATGTGGATCCTGAAAAGACAAAGGCTGTACAAGACTTCCCTGTGCCAACCACACTCAAGGCCCTTCAACGGTTCCTTGGTATGGCTGGATGGTACCATCGGTTTGTGTCGAACTTCTCCCAGGTGGCAGAACCCCTCAACGCGTGGAAGCGAAAAGGAGCAAAATTCCAATGGACGGCAGAGTGCCAGACCTCCTTTGAAACCCTGAAACGACATCTCGTCACACCTCCCATTTTAGGTCATCCCAACTTTGATTGCCCTTTTGTTGTTTACACTGATGCAAGTGATGTTGGACTTGGTGCTGTCCTAGTCCAACAGACTGGACTTGGCACTGAAGAAGTGCTAGCGTTCGCCAGTCGGACATTGAATGGAGCAGAACGGAACTACTCCACAACCGAGCAAGAGTGCCTTGCAGTTGTCTGGGCTTTGGAAAAGTGGAGGTACTACCTGGAGGGTAGACACTTCACTGTGGTCACTGACCATTCCTCCCTTGTGTGGGTGTTCAAGACCAACAAACCAACTACCAGACTCATAAGATGGGCTCTACGGTTGCAAGAGTTCACCTTTGCAGTGGAATACAGGAAAGGAAAATACAACACTGTTCCAGATGCCTTGTCCAGAGCTCCTGCTTGTGATAACGGTGGCCCTCATCTTACATGTGCTACTGTCCTGTCAAGCAGTCGAGACTCGGCCAAAACGGACTTTCCCATCTCTGATGAGGCCATATGGAAAGCCCAACAGGATGATCCAGAAGTACAGGCTTTGTACCAGACTATCCTGGAAGATGGAGAAAAGATGGTCAATCCTACCACAAAGCTGACCATCATTGAAGATAAAGTCTACCGAGTTGTACAACTACCTCACAGAACACTCTACCAAATGTACATACCTGAAACTCTACGCCTTCAACTGCTTCAACATTTCCATGAAGACCCATTAGCTGGTCATTTGGGCAGGTTCAAAACCTACAAGCGGTTGCAAGCGTTACTGTACTGGCCACATCTGAGCATGGATGTTAAGTCACACATCCGAAACTGTCAGGTTTGTCAAATGTACAAACCAGAAGGTAGAAAGCCTGCTGGCAAGTTGCAGTAAACGGTGGTTACCCGACCTTGGGAAATGTTAGGAGCGGATTTGATGGGTCCATTTCCTAGAAGCTCCAATCAGAATGTGTACATGCTTGTTTTTGTTGATTATTATTCAAAGTGGGTGGAACTCTTTTCCCTGCGTCAGGCCACAGCAAGGACCGTCTCTAACATCCTTACGAAAGAGATCCTGACTCGCTGGGGAGTGCCTGATTACATCCTGTCTGCTCGAGGTTCCCAATTTGTCTCTGATCTCTTTGAGGAGACCTGCCAAAGATGGAACCTGAGACAGAAGTTGACCACGGCCTATCACCCACAGACCAATCTCACTGAGAGAGTAAATCGAACCTTGAAGACAATGATTGCTTCCTATGTAGGGACCCAGCACAAACACTGGGACAAGCACCTTCATGAGTTTCGATTTGCCCTGAATTCTGCTGTGCAAGAGTCCACTGGAGTCACACCTGCAGAGCTGAACCTAAGTCGTCCTCTCAGAGGACCCTTGGATATGGTGCTACAGCCCCAGCAGCTTACTCCAGACGCTGCTTGCTATGACCAGGTAGGCCATCTCCATGACTTGAGAGCTCTTGTCTCAAAGAACATGATCCAGGCTCGACTCAAGCAGAAGAGAAATTATGATAAGAACAGACGAGACATGCAGTTCCAGCTTCGTGATCGGATGTGGCTTCGCTCTCATCCTTACTCGAAAGCTGAACAATTCTTCTCGGCCAAGCTCGCTCCTAATTGGCAAGGACCATATAGGATTGTGGAGCAGATGGGCCCTTTGAACTACCGAGTGGTGAAAGAGGACACAGGTGAAGATATGCGCATTGTCCATGTCTCACGCCTTAAGGCCTGTTACCCCTCGGCTGAGGATTTGGAGGCGATTGAGTGCCGCAAGGTCCTGGATATCTTTGAAGAGGATAGTGAGGAGACTTTTCTCGGATTCCCAGACCCAGAAGTCTCACACCTTAAGGCCTGTGATCCCTCAGCTGAGGAGTGTGAGCTCCAAAAAGTCATTAATATTTTTGTAGAGGAAAGCGATGAGGAGACCTTTCTCGGTTTCCCCGACCAAGATATGCCTTCCAGGGCAATGGTCGGCTTTTTCCAGGGGAGGGGGTGTGTGACGGCCCTGAATTTTTCTGAACCGTCTCAGTTCAGCTCTTTCCAATAGGGCGCTTTCCCTTTAATTCCCAATTAAATAGCCAGCATCAGCTGCACAAAAGTGGGGTTGTGATGGAGACGTGACTGAGGATGTGTTCAACCCTCAGTTCCCGAAGCTTCTCTATTCCGTTGTTTTGTTGCCGTTAAACGTGTGTTTTGTTGCCTAATAGAGTTTAACCAGGATCGGATCCACTCTTTGCGTCCGTGGACTACACCTCTCCGTCCGTGGACTACACCTCTCCGTCCGTGGACTACACCTCTCCGTCCGTGGACTACACCTCTCCGTCCGTGGACTACACCTCTCCGTCCGTGGACTACACCTCTCCGTCCGTGGACTACACCTCTCCGTGGCCTTTCTCCGCTGGAGATCTATTGGCGAATTGCATTGTCTGACTGACCGACTGACTACAACCTTTTTGTATACGGTATTTCATTTGTTTTGATGTGAGGTATACTGTGATGATATGTGTAGTTAGTTGAGGACTTAGTAAGAGTTGATACGCTTTAAAGTTCTGTGGTAAAATAATTGTTATATTGATGGTATGTTTAAATACTGTGTTTACGCTACACTGAATGAACGGACAAACATTGCGTGACAAAAGTCACTTGAGTTCACTGAACTCCTTTACCGGGCTGGAGGAACCAGAACTCATTGTGTTATATTATTATATGTGTGTGTAATCATTGATGTTGTTAATACAACCCACGCAAAAGAATATAGTTGATTTTGAAGTTCTTTCCAATGTTTATGAAACGTTTATTTCCATCCTGACTTTTGCATAAGTCCTTTGTATTGGTGTAGACTTGACGGACCAGATGGGACTCATTCCCACCCAAACTAAAAGGAGAAACTAATGTTTTCTCTGGTAGGCACAACCTACCTGGCACCCCTATAAATAATAACCTCAAGTCAAAACCGTTACAATACCTCAGGCTCCAGAGAGGAGACGTGGCAACCAGCTGTCGTACGCTGGATGGAAGAATATACTGAATACGAGCGAACAAGCATTTTCACAAACTGAGTCAGTGATTAGTGCTGACTCTGGGATCACAAACACTCGTGGATGATGATGATGATCAGTCAAAATCTAACAAGATCACATGCTTGTTTTATTGAACTTTTATTTAACGAGGCAAGTCTGTTAAGAACACATTCTTTTTTACAATGACAGCCTACCAGAAAGCAAAAGGCCTCCTGCAGGGACAGGGGCCTAGGATTATAAAATAAAAATATAGGACAAAACACACATCACGACAGCAATACAGCATGGTAGCAACACAACCTAACAACAACATGGTAGCATCACAAAACATGGTACAAACATTATTGGGCACAGACAACAGCTCAAAGGGCAAGAAGGTAGAGACAACAATAGATCACGCTAAGAAGCCACAACTGTCAGTAAGACTGTTCATGATTGAGTCTTTGAATGAAGAGATTGAGATAAAACTGTCCAGTTTGAGTGTTTGTTGGAGATCGTTCCAGTTGCTAGCTGCAGTGAACTGAAAAGAGGAGGGACACAGGGATGTGTGTGCTTTGGGGATCTTTAACAAAATGTGACTTCCAGAACAGGTGTTGTACGTACGAGCCTGACACACCTCAGAGACAGTTACAACCGTGTCAGACAACTAGATCAGGTAGAGAGATCAAAGTTCCAACTAGATTCAGACTAAAAAACACGCAGCACAGACTTACTTAGTTTATGTTCCTTATAGTGGCAACTGTTGTGACTATGGAACACTGACCTGTTGACCGGACATGCTACCTGTCCAAGACCTGCTTTTTTCAACTCTCTAGAGACAGCAGGAGTGGTAGGGATACTCTGAATGATTGGCAATGAAAAGCCAACTGACATTTACTCCTGAGGTGCTGACTTGTTGCACACTCGACAACCACTGTGATTATTATTATTAGACCATTTGAACATCTTGGCCGCGTTCTGTTATAATCTCCACCCGGCACAGCCAGAAGAGGACTGGCCACCCCTCATAGCCTGGTTCCTCTTTAGGTTTCTTCCTAGGTTCCTGCCTTTTCTAGGGAGTTTTTCCTAGCCACCGTGCTTCTACACCTGCATTGCTTGCTGTTTGGGGTTTTAGGCTGGGTTTCTGTATAGCACTTTGAGATATCAGCTGATGTAAGAAGGGCTTTATAAATACATTTGATTTGATATAAGTGAAAAGAATGTCTGAAATGTGTTGTAATTGAATGTAAGTGCTGATTTGAAAAAATGTAATAAAGCGTCAGAAGTTTTATTTCTTTGTTTCAGTTTTGCTTGAGGCATTCTTTCATGAAGAGGGATGTCATGTACTATACAGGTATCCGTAGTTGAACGTGACGTGTATTCAAACTCTACTACAGTAAAGTGGAGAGTTCCAGACAAATCTCCGTTGTCCGGCTCATTCATATTCTCCATCTTAGCTAGCTAGTTAGCAGAGCAGTAGATACTTATTTAGCCTGGATAATTGCTTTGTACAGTATGTCGTCTTTCAGATCGTATGGCATTTTTTCAAGCATGAGCGTAAGAGCGTTACAAGGGGAGAAGACCACTAACTAGAAGTCTGGCCATGTGGAGAAGTGCAGCTCTAGTGAGGGGAAATTTAGCGGTTTGGTCAAGGCCAGCATGATAATATAATAATAATATATGCCATTTAGCAGACGCTTTTATCCAAAGCGACTTACAGTCATGTGTGCATACATTCTACGTATGGGTGGTCCCGGCGATCGAACCCACTACCCTGGCGTTACAAGCGCCACGCTCTACCAACTGAGCTACAGAAGGACTTTATCCTGTGTCGGTGAGTGTAGCTATTAAGTTAAGTTTTAGCATCTTAGCAATACAATGTTCTGTACAGCTGTCAACATGTATACAAGGAAAGAGACACTTAATCAATTATATAATCACTAACCAGATTACCCAGGATACCAGATTCCGATGAGTGATAACTCAGTTCGAGAATGTTGTCATTGATGAGAATGAATCAAAAAATCTATTGACATTCAGAATGGACTTTTAGACATCCAGCCTCTATTGACCAGAGAAAATCTTCAGAGGCACAGTATTTATTTATTTGGAGAGGTACATTCATTCACAGTCTTGATTTATAGGATCCTTTCCAATATATAATTGATATGTCAAGTGATTAAAATCCCAAGTTATCAATGAAAGGTTTATGGAAAAACTGCACTTAAATATTCTTCAACTGTATTGCAGAGTGCCGCAGCGGTCTAAGGCACTGCATCTCAGTGCTTGAGGCATCACTACAGACTTCAGGCTGTATCACAACCGGCTGTGATTGGGAGTCCCATAGGGCGGCGCACAATTGGCCCAGCGTCGTCCGGGTTTGGCCGGTGTAGGCCGTCATTGTAAATACGAATTTGTTCTTGACTGACTTGCAAAGTTAAATAAAGATTAACTAACGGTTATAGCACCTTTCTTACAACAAATGCATTTCAAGGTGTTTAGTCGTTGGATGGGGTTGTTGTCTGTAAAGTGGGGGCACAGATAACAAAGAGGGCGGCATCAAGCCATTCAAAATAGCTACAGAGATGGTTGTGCAGGGGTCAGGGCTTTGGGCCACAGGGGTCAGGGCTTTGGGCCACAGGGGTCAGGGCTTTGGGCCACAGGGGTCAGGGCTTTGGGCCACAGGGGTCAGGGCTTTGGGCCACAGGGGTCAGGGCTTTGGGCCACAGGGGTCAGGGCTTTGGGCCACAGGGGTCAGGGCTTTGGGCCACAGGGTCTGGGATCCTGGGTGCCTCAAAGGATCGTCTGGTGGGAAACACAGTGGTGGTGGAGGTGAAGTATCCCTATGGTGCAAGCAAGGGACTTGACCATTGAAGAGGCAGTGAAGTCAAAGGATTTCTATATCAAGTTGGGAGGGTCTTATAGCCTCCATGAAGACCATCCTTACTAGCACCAGGTAGTTCCACATCACTGGAAGGAACACCTGCTTCTTTGTTGGACCACCAAAGCCTCCATCACCATCCCTATTCAGCGTGACGACCTCTGGCAGACTCATAATGCTGGACTAGAGGAGTTGTTCAAGGACCGTATGCTCCAAAAGTTGGCACTGCAACAGTGAACATCTGTAAAATATCTTGTAAATAGTTTTTGCACAAATTTGTTTTTGTTCTTATCTTGAGGTTTTATTCCAATCTGTTTTTTTGGGGTGGGGGGTGGTGGGAGGCACTCGATCAACGTTCTCATCACGCCACAAGTCAGTACCTGTTTTCAGGAAATCAAATGGTCCAAAATATTCCACATAGTTCACACACACCACACATCAGAATAGGTTATATTACATTCAAGTTTTGCTCAAAGCCAACTAAAGTAATGTACTTTATCATGGGCATACTGGGAATGTATTATATCTGTGATGTTCAAATTGTTTTTAACCCCTTGTCTTACTTTCTGGAGGCTCAAGTCATCCCTGCCTGTACCAAAATTCAATCACAAAGGCTGGTCTGAGTGCATCTCCTCACAGTTTCATTCAGTAATACAACACAATTCACATTTGCATTTTATCATATGGGCACAGTGGGAATTTATATCTGTGATGTTTAAATTATATATCTTACCCCCAGAGTGAGAGAGAGTAGATCACTTCCAGCAGATCTCATTGCTGAGAATGGTGTTGATCATGCACTGCTTCTCGTGAGGTGAGTCTACAACATGGGGGGGAAAGAGGACAGAAAGTAAAAATGTCACTTCTCATGTCTACAACATGGGGGAAAAGAGGACAGAAAGTCAAAATGTCACGTCTCATGTCTACAACATGGGGAGAAAGAGGACAGAAAGTCAAAATGTCACATCTCATGTCTACAACATGGGGGAAAAGAGGACAGAAAGTCAAAATGTCACGTCTCATGTCTACAACAAGGGGAAAAGGGGACAGAGATGCAGTTACCCCTTTCTCCAACAGAAGTTCGAGTGATCCGCTCAAACTTACAAGTTGTCCACAAAAGCTGGAGGATGCGAGATCAGGTTGGAATAACTGGCTCTTTATTCAATTCAAAGGGGCTTTATTAGCATGGAAAACGTGTTTACTTTGCCAAAACAAGTGACATAAACAGTAAACCAAAGTGAGAAGACACAAAAACATCAACATTGCACTCAATATTTGAAAAAAAAGACAACTGTTATTATCAGCTATGTGAAAATAGTAGTAGTATGAATTGTAAGGGAAGATAAATAAACAGATACATATTGGTGGTATTTAGAATGTTGTTTGTGCTCCACCAGTTGCCCTTTTCTCATGGCAGCGTACCACAAATCTTGCTTTAAATTATTATTTATTTTTTAAATGTAACACTTATTTTACCAGGTAAGTTGACTGAGAACACGTTCTCATTTACAGCGGGGATTGCTGCTGTGATTGCACAGTCTGAAATACCAAACAGATATGGGAGTTTATGAATGTTTGATTTGTGTAATCTGAGGGAAATATGTGTCTCTAATGTGGTCATACATTTGGCAGGAGGTTAGGAAGTGCATCTCAGTTTCCACCTCATTTTGTGGGCAGGATGCACATAGGCAGATATGGCTCTCGAGAGAAGACCGGCTACGGCGGCCTTTCTCAATAGCAAGGCTATGCTCACTGAGTCTCTACATAGTCAAGGATTTTCTTATTTTGGAGTCAGTCACAGTGGTCAGGTGTTGTGCCCCTGTGTACTTTCTGTTATGAGCCTGATAGCATTCACATTTGCTCTGTTTTTGTGGTTGATTCTTTTCAGTGTGTCAAATACCTATATTTTTTGCTTAGGTCATTGTGTAGCTGTCTTCAGGGTCTGTGTTTGTGAACAGAGCCCCAGAACCAGCTGGCTGAGGGGACTATTTTATAGGTTAGGTGGATGTAGAGCTGAACAGCTCTTTTGGGGGATGTAGATAACTAGCGGGTATCATCCTAAATTCTGCTCTGCATGCATTGTTTGGGGTTTGCATTGTACACAAAATATATATTTAGCAGAATTCTGCTTGCAGCGTCTCAATTGGGTGTTTGTCCTATTTTGTAAATTATTGGTTGGTGAGTGGACCCCAGACCTCACAACCATAGAGGGCAATGGATTATATAACTGAATAATTTTGGGATGTTGAGTTTTATGTTCCTTTTGATGAAGTAGAAAGCCCTTCTTGCCTTGTCTTTTTAGATCATTCACAGCCTTGTGGAAGTTACCTGTGGTGTTGTTTGTTTAGGCCAAGGTATGTATAGTTTTTTGTGTGCTCTACTGCAACAGTGTCTAGATGGAATTTGCATTTGTTGTCCTGGCTACTGGACCTTTTTTGGAAAACCATTACATCTCTTACAGAGATTTACTCTCAAGGCCCAAGTCTGACAGAATCTGTGCAGAAGATCTAGGTGCTGCTGTAGGCCCTTCTTGATTGGGTACAGGAGCACCAGATCATCTGCAAACAGTAGACATTTGATTTCCAAGTCCAGCAGGGTGAGGCCGGGTGCTGCAGACTGTTCTTGTGCCCTCACCAATTAATTGATATACACTGAGTATCAGTGGTGGTTGGTGTCGTTTAAAACGAGGGAGGATTATTATTATCAGTTCACTTTCACATCAGCTTCATAAAAACAGCATGGTCACTTTGATCATTGTATATATAATTCCTTCTAGCAGCGATCTATGTGCTCTCCTCCTGTCACCTTTTCCCTTCTCTTGTGGACTTCAGTGCACAACACATTATCTGTCTGTGACCAGGTGAAAAACCTTTCCAAGCCAAACCTCTACACCATGACCGTTAACCCCTACAAACAACCTACATCGTTGTCACTTTATAGTCAACATAGCTACTAGAACTAACACGTTATTAAACCCACTACAATCATGCAGTACAGTGTACAGTCAGAAAGCAGTTTAGCAGTTACACCGGCGGGCCCTGGTGGCAATAAATTAATAAAACTTAAAGCTTACCTTGACTTGGAAGAGTTTCAGTGTTGGATAGCCATAGCCAGCTAGCTAACATAGCATCCCTCTCGGTTTGAGCCGGATGTTTGAGTAAAAAACACATACAGTGGGGAGAACAAGTATTTGATACACTGCCGATTTTGCAGGTTTTCCTACTTACAAAGCGTGTAGAGGTTTAATTTTTATCATAGGTACACTTCAACTGTGAGAGACGGAATCTAAAACAAAAATCCAGAAATTCACATTGTATGATTTTTAAGTAATTAATTTGCATTTTATTGCATGACATAAGTATTTGATCACCTACCAACCAGTAAGAATTATGGCTCTCACAGACCTGTTAGTTTTTCTTTAAGAAGCCCCCCTGTTCTCCACTCATTACCTGTATTAACTGCACCTGTTTGAACTCGTTACCTCTATAACAGACACCTGTCCACACACTCAATCAAACAGACTCCAACTTCTCCACATTGGCCAAGACCAGAAAGATGTGTAAGGACATGAGGGATAAAATTGTAGACCTGCACACGTCTGGGATGAGCTACAGGACAATAGGCAAGCAGTTTGGTGAGATGGCAACAACTGTTGGTGCAATTATTAGAAAATGGAAGAAGTTCAAGATGACGGTCAATCACCCTCAGTCTGGGGCTCCATGCAAGATCTCACCTCTTGGGGCATCAATGATCATGAGGAAAGTGAGGGATCAGCCCAGAACTACATGGCAGGACCTGGTCAATGACCTGAAGAGAGCTGGGACCACAGTCTCAAAGAAAACCATTAGTAACACACTATGCCGTCATGGATTAAAACCCTGCAGCGCACGCAAGGTCCCCCTGCTCAAGCCAGCGCATGTCCAGGCCCGTCTGAAGTTTGCCAATGACCATCTGGATGATCCAGAGGGGGAATGGGAGAAGGTTGTGTGGTCTGATGAGACAAAGAATAGCTTTTTGGGTCTAAACTCCACTCAAGAACACCATCCCAACCATGAAGCATGGAGGTGGAAACAGCATTCTTTGGGGATGCTTTTCTGCAAAGGGGACAGAATGACTGCACCGTATTGAGGGGAGGATGGATGGGGCCATGTGTGGCGAGATCTTGGCCAACAACCTCCTTACCTCAGTAAGAGCATTGAAGATGGGTTGTGGCTGGGTCTTCCAGCATGACAACGACCCGAAACACACAGCCAGGGCAACTAAGGAGAGGCTCCGTAGGAAGCATCTCAAGGTCCTGGAGTGGCCTAGCCAGTCTCCAGACCTGAACCCAAAAGAAAATCTTTGGAGGGAGCTGAAAGTTCGTATTGCCCAGCTACAGCCCCGAAACCTGAAGGATCTGGAGATGGTCTGTATGAAGGAGTGGGCCCAAATGCTGCAGTGTGTGAAAACCTGGTCAAGAACTACAGGAAACGTATGATCTCTGTAATTGCAAACAGGTTTCTGTACCAAATATTAAGTTCTGCTTTTCTGATGTATCAAATACTTATGTCATGCAATAAAATGCAAATTATCTAAAAATCATACAATGTGATTTTCTGGATTTGTTTTAGATTCTGTCTCTCACAGTTGAAGTGTACCTATGATAACAATTACATGCTACTATAAGTAGAAAAAACTACATGCTTTGTAATTAGGAAAACCTGCAAAATCGGCAGTGTATCAAATACTTGTTCACCCCACTGTATTTTTTTAAATACAATTGCTTCTCAATTTTGGAAGAAATGAATGAGAAAAACAGTTCAACTTTTGTCTTTCTCTCTCTGTGTCAACTACTCATTCTCTGATCCTTTATTTGGGTGGACAACGTCACGTCATGCTGCAAGAGCTCTGATCGGTTCGAGGATGTCCCTGGGAGTTGTCATAATGATTGTATAAGTCTATGGAAGGGTTATGAACCCAGCGTGAACCAGAAGAGTTCGCCCGTTGTTTGTTGCGTCGCCTCGCCTTAGCTGAGGAACTCATATCTCTTTAAAACCTAACCCTAATCACATTTGCTAACCTAAAAAAAAATACATTTTTTTCACATACATTCTTTCTTTATAGCCATTTTTTACTTTGCAACTGGCCTGTCAAGTGGGAACCCAGCCAGGATTGCCAGGAGAAAAGCCTTTTCAATTTGATGGTAGGATATCAGGATACAGAATGTGGTTTGAGGGATTATCAGTGCCACTTTGTAAATAAATGCTAAATAGGTGTGAAAATGATACATTAATTAAAATGTTCATATCAGTGTGCATGATTAATGCCACAAAATTCAAAAAGAAATTGAAAATGTTGATTTGTAAATGGTGAACATAACTTCCTAAATGAAAATCCCAAATGGTAAACAGAAAATGGTAAGTGTACGGTGCAAAGACAAACTGGGTGTCTGTTTTCATTTTCCAACTACCAAATTAGCATGGTCTTTTTTCCATTTTCAAAGTGTATGCAAATAGCTTATCGGAGACGTGACCGTGGAGAGCAACACGATTCCCACGTGAAGTAGTACTTTCTAGCCATGCTGGGTTCCCTGTGTATTGGTGTGACAAACAGTGTGAGCCCAGGGGTGTATTCACTAGGAACCAAACGGAATGAACTGGGAGGGGGACCTACCTGAATTTATCCAATAGAAACTTAGTTTTTGTTCCAAAACGGTCACTGTTTTGCTATGGAAACCGTTTACCGTTTCAGAACCAAATGGAAGCAAACAGGGCAAAACCAGAGTTTCTACTGAACAAATTCAGATGGGTCCTTCTCCATTTTGTTTGCTTCCCCTTAATAAACGTTTTGCAACAGAATCAGCGGAATGAATACACATCTAGTCTCCTGTGGCAGAGGCATCCATTCCATGACCCGTAGGTCCACAGTAGCGTTTTGAAACCTGATTGGCTGAAGGCGTTATGCAACATCCAGGGACTAGCATTGGTGGTTATCTAAACATTTGTCATGATAAGACAAGGCATGGTTATTTCTGTATAATGAAAGGAGTGATTCGATTCTGTGTCCAGGGACATATTCTGGTTTGACATTGTAAGATGTCCCGTCTTGTTTGGTAAATTATAAACTCTGTTGCTCTGCTGAAGATCAATATATGGTTCAGAGGTCAGATGAATGATATAACGTCATGATCATCAGTCATAAGGAGGAAACTGAGGCTACCTTCACCTGAAACGGTCTCTAAAATGGCCTGGAGAAAACTGCTGGGACCGCTAGAAAAGGTGGCTGTGAAGCCAGGAGACGGAAACTAGGGTTGTGTTCATTAGGGCACACCGTAACAAAACTAAGCATTTCAGTGCCTCCCTGTTATTCCAGTTCTCTTTAAAAGCTTTCCACTGTTGAATTCACTAGACACAAAGCAGAAGCAAACAGGGGAGGTACTATTTGAATTTGTCCAATAAGAAAAACTTCATTCTCCGTTGCATTATGTTTTCATACGGTGTGCCCTAATGAATACGGCCCATGTCGTCTTGGAACTGTCAGGCACCTATCTTTTTCATTCAACTTGATCACTTTACAAGTCATAATGAACCATGTACATCATTAAGTTCCGGATTCCACAAAATAACTGTCAATGTCAGTTGTACAACTGATTTAATATCTCTGTAATAACAAACTTAAAAATTCCAGAGCACAATTACACTTCCACATGTGAGGGATACAACAAAATCCCATTCTTTAAAAATATAAAAATAAGACACTGGACACATGCTGTATGAAATGCAATAAATAGTTATAAAAATTAATGGGGAATAAAATGGGCTGTGTTTTAAAAGAGAGAATTTGAAAAACAGGAGTCCAGTCAAGATGGGCCATTTCTCCTCCATCTTCCTTCTAGTGTGACGCATGCATTATGATGCCTCAGAAACGGTGTGACCCAATGACTTTCTTGTGGGGGCCTTCTTCAAAAGGTTTCTGCTCCCAACTGAGGTTGAGCTACATTGCTACTGTTACAGCTAATGTCCGGTATCTGGTCTGCAAACGACTGTGTCATCCACTGGTCGTATGGCATGTGGTTCAATGGTGTAGCTTGGGCTTGGTCCTTACTGGGCATTGCTAAAAGGAGTATAAAAAACAAACACTTTATTCAGATGTAAAAATGGTATCCACGACTTCATCTAGATAAAGGGCTTCATCTGACTCTGGGTCAGTAGAGTAAGGGCTTCATCTGACTCTGGGTCAGTAGAGTAAGGGCTTCATCTGACTCTGGGTCAGTAGAGTAAGGGCTTCATCTGACTCTGGGTCAGTAGAGTAAGGGCTTCATCTGACTCTGGGTCAGTAGAGTAAGGGCTTCATCTGACTCTGGGTCAGTAGAGTAAGGGCTTCATCTGACTCTGGGTCAGTAGAGTAAGGGCTTCATCTGACTCTGGGTCAGTAGAGTAAGGGCTTCATCTGACTCTGGGTCAGTAGAGTAAGGGCTTCATCTGACTCTGGGTCAGTAGAGTAAGGGCTTCATCTGACTCTGGGTCAGTAGAGTAAGGTCATCTGACTCTGGGTCAGTAGAGTAAGGTCATCTGACTCTGGGTCAGTAGAGTAAGGTCATCTGACTCTGGGTCAGTAGAGTAAGGTCATCTGACTCTGGGTCAGTAGAGTAAGGTCATCTGACTCTGGGTCAGTAGAGTAAGGTCATCTGACTCTGGGTCAGTAGAGTAAGGTCATCTGACTCTGGGTCAGTAGAGTAAGGTCATCTGACTCTGGGTCAGTAGAGTAAGGTCATCTGACTCTGGGTCAGTAGAGTAAGGTCATCTGACTCTGGGTCAGTAGAGTAAGGTCATCTGACTCTGGGTCAGTAGAGTAAGGTCATCTGACTCTGGGTCAGTAGAGTAAGGTCATCTGACTCTGGGTCAGTAGAGTAAGGTCATCTGACTCTGGGTCAGTAGAGTAAGGTCATCTGACTCTGGGTCACTCTGGGTCAGTAGAGTAAGGTCATCTGACTCTGGGTCAGTAGAGTAAGGTCATCTGACTCTGGGTCAGTAGAGTAAGGTCATCTGACTCTGGGTCAGTAGAGTAAGGTCATCTGACTCTGGGTCAGTAGAGTAAGGTCATCTGACTCTGGGTCAGTAGAGTAAGGTCATCTGACTCTGGGTCAGTAGAGTAAGGTCATCTGACTCTGGGTCAGTAGAGTAAGGTCATCTGACTCTGGGTCAGTAGAGTAAGGTCATCTGACTCTGGGTCAGTAGGTCATCTGACTCTGGGTCAGTAGAGTAAGGTCATCTGACTCTGGGTCAGTAGAGTAAGGTCATCTGACTCTGGGTCAGTAGAGTAAGGTCATCTGACTCTGGGTCAGTAGAGTAAGGTCATCTGACTCTGGGTCAGTAGAGTAAGGTCATCTGACTCTGGGTCAGTAGAGTAAGGTCATCTGACTCTGGGTCAGTAGAGTAAGGTCATCTGACTCTGGGTCAGTGTAAGGTCATCTGACTCTGGGTCAGTAGAGTAAGGTCATCTGACTCTGGGTCAGTAGAGTAAGGTCATCTGACTCTGGGTCAGTAGAGTAAGGTCATCTGACTCTGGGTCAGTAGATTAAGGTCATCTGACTCTGGGTCAGTAGATTAAGGTCATCTGACTCTGGGTCAGTAGATTAAGGTCATCTGACTCTGGGTCAGTAGATTAAGGTCATCTGACTCTGGGTCAGTAGATTAAGGTCATCTGACTCTGGGTCAGTAGATTAAGGTCATCTGACTCTGGGTCAGTAGATTAAGGTCATCTGACTCTGGGTCAGTAGATTAAGGTCATCTGACTCTGGGTCAGTAGATTAAGGTCATCTGACTCTGGGTCAGTAGATTAAGGTCATCTGACTCTGGGTCAGTAGATTAAGGTCATCTGACTCTGGGTCAGTAGATTAAGGTCATCTGACTCTGGGTCAGTAGATTAAGGTCATCTGACTCTGGGTCAGTAGATTAAGGTCATCTGACTCTGGGTCAGTAGATTAAGGTCATCTGACTCTGGGTCAGTAGATTAAGGTCATCTGACTCTGGGTCAGTAGATTAAGGTCATCTGACTCTGGGTCAGTAGATTAAGGTCATCTGACTCTGGGTCAGTAGATTAAGGTCATCTGACTCTGGGTCAGTAGATTAAGGTCATCTGACTCTGGGTCAGTAGATTAAGGTCATCTGACTCTGGGTCAGTAGATTAAGGTCATCTGACTCTGGGTCAGTAGATTAAGGTCATCTGACTCTGGGTCAGTAGATTAAGGTCATCTGACTCTGGGTCAGTAGATTAAGGTCATCTGACTCTGGGTCAGTAGATTAAGGTCATCTGACTCTGGGTCAGTAGATTAAGGTCATCTGACTCTGGGTCAGTAGATTAAGGTCATCTGACTCTGGGTCAGTAGATTAAGGTCATCTGACTCTGGGTCAGTAGATTAAGGGCTTCATCTGACTCTGGGTCAGTAGATTAAGGGCTTCATCTGACTGGGTCAGTAAATTAAGGGCTTCATCTGACTGGGTCAGTAGATTAAGGGCTTCATCTGACTGGGTCAGTAGATTAAGGGCTTCATCTGACTCAGGGTTAGAAGGTAAAGGGCTTCATTGCCTAAATCCTGAAGTAACCCTTTAACAAACCAACAGCTGTATGAATAGTGATGACAAGTCATTCATCTTTAGGGTCTATTTTCCTATCAGCCGAGATGCACTAACGAAAGACAAAAAAAAAAACACTTCAGAAACTTGCTCTCACCGGTCTCTTTGGTGGAGGAAATGTTGCAGTAGCTTGTGCTTTGCCTTGCCTCCTCGCGCTCCCCGTCGCAGGTCTCGTACGCAGGATCCACCTGCTCCTCCTTGATGGCCATCCTCTTAGCATCCTCTGTAGCAGTGGTACAGGAAATACAAGATTATTGATCAACAACACTGCTCTTCAACACGATTGCCAATCTAGAGAGCACACCCTCATTTATCATTTGAATGTTCACCACATGACTGAATATAATTGGCGTAACATGAAGCGCCTGATGGCATCCTTATCAATGGCATTATATTCAGTATATATCAGAGATTCCGTTAATGGGTTTCTCATGTTCGTTCTGAAATAGCAGCGTGAACAAGACTTTGAAGTGTGGCAACGCTCAACTCCGTCATGACCATTATTTTACCTTTGGCAAGTCCCAAGTCGAAGTGGTACTCAGTCTCTTGCACCTCGCGGACCACTGAAACCACACCTTTGATCTTGTCCCGTAGCTCCTTCAGCTTGATGTAGAAGTGAACCTTGTCCTGAGCGCGGGGGAACTGGGCACAGCGGGGACTTGACGAAGGCATCAAGTAGCACACCTAGGATGTATGCAATGAGTGAAGACAATCGCAACGTTGCAGGTAGAAATGTTTGGAGACGACACGGCTCACAGCTCTACGTGACATAACGCTAAACTTGATCTACAATACATTTCTATCTGAATCTATAAAGTTGTACCCTCTTGAACAGACCCCAAAACAACAGTAGGAACAGACAATGAGAGAATGGATACAAACATGTGCGACTAGTTACTATACTGAACAAAAATATAAAAACGCAACATGCAACAATTTTAAAGATTTTAAGGAAATCCGTCAATTGAAATAAATTCATTAGGCCCTAATCTATGGATTTCACATAACTGGGAATACAGATATGCATCTGTTGGTCACAGATACCTTGAAAAAAAAAGGGGGGGGGGGGCGTGGATCAGAAAACCAGTCAGTATCTGGTGTGACCACCATTTGCCTCATGCAGCGTGACATCTCCTTCAAAATAGAGTTGTTCAGGCTGTTGATTGTTGATTGTGGATTTTTCCTACTCCTCTTCAATCGCTGTGCAGAGTTGCTGGATATCAGCAGGAACTGGAACATGCTGTCATACACATTGATCCAGAGCATCCCAAACATGCTCAATGGGTGACATGTCTGGCGAGTATGCAGACCATGGAAGAACTGCAACATTTTCAGCTTCTAAGAATTTTGTACAGATCCTTACGACATGGGGCCGTGCATAATTCAGTTTGACAGGCAGGTTGGACACAAAGTTCTTGAGGTGAGCAAAGCTCTAGCGAACTCCATATTTCCTCGTCAGTATACGTGTCAAAGGGGTCAAGGTTTCATGCTGAAACATGAGGTGATGGCAGTGGATGAATGGCACGACAATCTCTTGTGCATTCAAATTGCCATCGATAAAATCTAGTTGTGTTTGTTGTCAGTAGCTTATGCCTGCCCATACCATAACCTCACCATGGGGCACTCTATTCACAATGTTGACATCAGCAAGCTGCTCGCCCACCTGTCAGGTGGATGGATTATCTTGGCAAAGGAGAAATGCTCACTAACAGGGATGGAAACAAATTCGTTCACAACATTTTTGAGAAATAAGCTTGTGTGTGGAACATTTCTGGGATCTTCTATTTCAGCTCATGAAACATGAGACTAACACTTTCTTTACATGTTGCGTTTATATTTTGGTTCAGTGTATTTTGGTAAAACTACTTACTGTTTCGGTTTCTGGGATTTTGTACGGCTGTAAGCCAAACTCGAGTTTCTTTGCCTTCACTCCAAAGATCTCTTTGCTGAAAATTTCGTAAATACCTGCCGAAGAAGAGTAATTTAACCTTAATTCAACTAGGCAAGTCAGTTAAGAAAAAAATCTTAAATTTACAATGACGACCTACACCGGCCAAACCCGGACGACGCTGGGACAATTGTGCACCGGCCCTATGGGACTCCCAATCACGGCCGGTTGTGATACGGCCTGGATTTGAACCAGGGTGTCTGTAGTGACGCCTCTAGCACTGAGATGCAGTGCCTTAGACCGCTGTGATACAGCCTGGAATCGAACCAGACCGTAATGCAATGAATATCATCATTAAATTATGTGGGTCTAACTTTTGTCGAAATGACAAGTATTTCTGTTTTTATCTGTAAAAGACAAAACATAAACTATAATTGTAATTACTGATATCCTCTTTAAAAATGTGCTCACATTTTCCGTTGAAAGCTGCGATTAGTGGCTTGTATTTCTTCAGCTTCTCCACCAATTGCCGGCCTCCTTCACGAAACTCTTTGCTGTAGATATAGTAACAAAGTTAGCCTAGACAATGAACCAATAACCATGACAACTATGAACCAATAACCATGACGACAATTGTAACTAGAAAGAAAATGCATCATGGATGTTTAATGTTTTATTACTGTAGGTTTGACACCTTGAGAGGTCTTTGCTTCCTGGCGTTGTCCTCTCCACCATGTTGGTAAAGCCAATGCCATACTTCTCCGGCAGGCTCAGATCGTGCATGTGGTTGAGCTGCTCATCAGTAAGACCAGAGAGGAACAGGCATTTCCCTAAGGTCCAAAAAAAAACAATGCTCAATCACTTTCATCATACTGTTACTAATAACGGGGGTTGTGTTCACTAGGCACGAAATGGAAGAAAGCGTTCTAAAACGAGTCAAAGAGAGGAGGTACCGTTTGAACTCGTCCAACAAGAATGGCTTGTTTTTTTATTTTCTTCCGCTGCACAATGTTTTGCTTTGTTGTGCCCTAATGAACATGACCCTAATCAGGCAGTCAGTCAGTATGTGGTATTACAGTACTCTGTATGTATGTATGGAAATTGAAGTGAATGCTACGTACAAAAATGGTTTCCTGGGTTTGGGTAATGTCGTCCCTTGTAGGCTGACAACAGTCCTGGATTGATACCAATCTGAGAAAGGGATCATAAATTATTATTGCAAAATGCTAGAGAGTCATTTTTGATTCGATTCAAATTCACAACACATACATTTACATTTACATTTAAGTCATTTAGCAGACGCTCTTATCCAGAGCGACTTACAAATTGGTGCATTCACCTTATGACATCCAGTGGGACAGTCACTTAACAATAGTGCATCTAAAACTTAGGGGGGGTGGGGTGAGAGGGATTACTTAACCTATCCTAGGTATTCCTTAAAGAGGTGGGGTTTCAGGTGTCTCCGGAAGGTGGTGATTGACTCCGCTGTCCTGGCGTCGTGAGGGAGTTTGTTCCACCATTGGGGGGCCACTACATACGTAGTACATGGGTTTAATCTAGTGAAAAATTGTGTTTGATCCAATGGGCTATCATCATGGTAGAATGGTGTGTGTATTCCAGGAGCTATCATCAGGATAGAATGGTGTGTGTATTCCAGGAGCTATCATCAAATCAAATGTATTTATATAGCCCTTCGTACATCAGCTGATATCTCAAAGTGCTGTACAGAAACCCAGCCTAAAACCCCAAACAGCAAGCAATGCAGGTGTAGAAGCATCAGGGTAGAATGGTGTGTGTATTCCAGGAGCTATCATTAGGGTAGAATGGTGTATTCCAGGAGCTATCATTAGGGTAGAATGGTGTATTCCAGGAGCTATCATTAGGGTAGAATGGTGTATTCCATGGGCTATCATTAGGGTAGAATGGTGTATTCCATGGGCTATCATTAGGGTAGAATGGTGTATTCCATGGGCTATCATTAGGGTAGAATGGTGTATTCCATGGGCTATCATTAGGGTAGAATGGTGTATTCCATGGGCTATCATTAGGGTAGAATGGTGTATTCCATGGGCTATCATCAGGGTAGAATGGTGTATTCCATGGGCTATCATTAGGGTAGAATGGTGTATTCCATGGGCTATCATTAGGGTAGAATGGTGTATTCCATGGACTATCATTAGGGTAGAATGGTGTATTCCATGGGCTATCATTAGGGTAGAATGGTGTATTCCATGGGCTATCATCAGGGTAGAATGGTGTATTCCATGGGCTATCATTAGGGTAGAATGGTGTATTCCATGGGCTATCATTAGGGTAGAATGGTGTATTCCATGGGCTATCATTAGGGTAGAATGGTGTATTCCATGGGCTATCATTAGGGTAGAATGGTGTATTCCATGGGCTATCATTAGGGTAGAATGGTGTATTCCATGGGCTATCATTAGGGTAGAATGGCCTATCATTAATAATGGTACAGTTTTTTTTTTAAATGGCCAAACTTTACATAAACAGCCCTACTCAACATCACCAGTCTGAAAATTTCCCAAATTAAATTATGTTAAAACTCACTATCAAAATGTCCAGGTTATGGTCAATAATATCTGGCAGGGTTTTGGCCATAACCTCATCCACTGACATGCCATTGAAACGGTTAAGGGTCCTTTTGGCTTTCTTCAGGGCCTCTGCCTGATCGTAGTCCTCCTGCGGTTGGCCCTCCCCCGGCTTCTGTTTGGGAGGCCGACCTCTCTTTCTCTTCCCTGGTGTTGGAGCTAAAAGACAGAAAATGAACAAGTTTGCAGGGGAATCCATTTGAGACGAGGTGCAGAATCGCAACTCTTGATCACATAATGAGTGATTATCCGGGAAGCAAAAGGCGATTTATTTATTTTTAAATCAGTGATCCTGTGCAGTCCGACTGCATCGTAGTCAATCTCAGACACGCCCAATGATTCTGTGGAAGGTGCCAGACAAATATAATTGGATTGATTACTAGAACAGCACAAGGGTGAGGATAGATCAGTTCATGTTAACACCAGGGTGGTGGGGACTGGGGAAATGTGTACGCAGAGGAGAGAGCGCACAACAAATAGAGCTGTACAAATATTGACCACGCAAACATGTCAGACGGCATGGCTAAGTAAGGGGGGGGGGGGGTCATCACATACCTTGTGATGTATCCACAGGCTGATCGTGTTGGACGATTGGCTCTTGATGGAAGTCGTGATGGAAGTCCAGCTCTTGGTGGACAGGGAGCTCCTGGTGGACAGACAGCTCCGTCATGACCCGGTCCTCTCTGGATCCCTCCATGTAATGACCCATATGGCCCGTGTTATGGTACTGCATCACATGTTGAGCTTGGGGGTGCTGCTGGGTGGACTGGTACCTACAGGTCCATAAGACAACAGAAACAGACTGGGGTGACACCATCTTCTTTTGTTTTCAAATGGGGTTTGTCCAGAGAGGTGACAAACCGGAAGACAAAGAAATGACTGAGGATCCATAGAGAAACTGTTCATGCTCCTAGAATACATTTCACACACACATTGGTTTGACGTCTCATGTTTCCTGGTCAGAAAACATTTCATGGCCCGACTTTTGGATTTGACATGGGTGCGTGTGCGATTAATGATCATGTTGTAAGGATGCATATGTTTTAACGTCTAGGATTACTTTAGTTAAATGGCAATGACATGTCACCTCACTCTGCATCCATAGAGTAACTTCGCATATGAACTTCTCATTTGTTTTTTTCTTTGCAAATCATTATTTAATCATGTACATTGTACCATGTAGAAATATCTGCCTTCCTGCCGGTCTGTCTTCACAGGATCATAATTGTTTCTTAATTTTAAAAAGTACAGTGTTGAGGGGGGGGGGGCATGCTTTGTCTAATAATGACATTAATACATAGCCTGCTGTAGGCCATGGCGATAGGAACTGTTTTGACAGTTGTTGCAGAATTAGCTTTATTTAAAACATGTTGATGGAGACTGACACACTGACACTTCACAACAATTGTATTTTATGCAAAAACCTCCCAACACCCAACGCGTTCGGAGGACAACTCACCACTGTTGGAGATAATCCGTAGGAACCGTCAGTGACGTATACTGCTTTTCTTCCATCTTTACGAGGATTTACTTAAATAAATTAACATTCATGTTGCTGTTAGCTACAGTGATATGCCCTTTTACACTGTAATTTACCACAGTATGAGTATTGGCAAAACTATCGGCCTTTAGATTTGGCAAACTGATTGTTATCACAACACCACAAAGACGTTTGGTGGTAAGAAGGGGTTACAGACAACTAACATTCATTCTAGCTACTAAACAAGCTTGCTGGGAAATTGCAAGGGGAGTATATAAACGTGCTAATACAAGAGATGTTGACTAGCGACATACCTGTTATACATATGTTTAGAATTCCTTTTTCACAAAATGTACCGATTGAGGGCGATCAATGGACCCAAAACAAAGACCATTTAGGAACATTGGGGTGAAGCGTCTTTTCAGTTTATTGTTAGCTTTACCGTAACAAAAGTATTTGCGTTGTCGCCGCCTACTGGGTTGGAGTGTGGAGCTCACATCATTAATCCATTCAAAATTAAATCAAATTGTTTTGGTCGCGTACACATATTTTGCAGATGTTATCGCGGGTGTAGTGAAATGCTTGTGTTCAACAGTGCAGTAATGCCTAACAATACACCCGAATACCCTAAATAAATATAAAATAATTAAAATTAGAACGAGCAATGTTAGAGTCCGGACTATAAATATATATGTATATGATGGTCTGTATAGACATTATGGACAGTATATGAATAAAAACAATTGTGTACAGCAGCAGTTATAGGATGAGCCTTGACTATAATACAGTACATACATATGAAGTTTATTATTATTATTGTTAAACCTTTATTTAACCAGGAAGGGCTCATTGAGATTTAAAATATCTTTTTTTAAGAGCGTCCTGGCCAAGATCAGCAGCACCAAGTCATTACAAAAATTACAGACAAACAACATGAAAAACTTCTGAACAATAAAAATGCCCAAATAAAAATGTAGTAACCCCAAAATGGCTTTGTAAATAAAAGTATACCAGTGACTGAGCCTACGAGTGACTAGAGAAGGCCAGCCAACCCTGGTATACAAAGTGCAGTGGTGCGTAAGGGATTTGCAGTCTAAAATAAATCTCAAAGTGCCATGGTAAAGGGTGTCAATTGATCTCAAACACTGAGTGGAAGCATTCATATATAAAATATCCCCATACTCGAGTAAAGGCATAAATGTAACTAATACTAGCCTCCTTCTGGCTTCAAACGAAAAACTGTTGGTAAAACGCTATGTAAACACTATTAAAGTGACGAGTATTCAATGATAAATGTCCATAGGGCAGCAGTCTCTAAGGTGCAAGGTCGAGTACCGGCTAGTAACAGTGATTAAAGTTCAGGGCAGGGTCCTGGGCAGAGGCCAACTAGTGGTGACTTTTTAACAGTCCAATGGCCTGGAGAAGTCCCACCTGCACTGTGCACAGGCTGTGGCTTGGGTGGCTGAGGTCCTTGATGATCTTCCTGTGATACCAGGTGTTGTAGATGTCCTGGTGGGGGGGAGCAATGTGGTTAAAGATGCCTTACCAGGTGGTGATACAGCCTGACAGGATTTTTTATTTTACTAGGCAAATTCTTATTTTCAATGACAGCCTAGGAACAGTGGGTTAACTGCCTTGCTCAGGGGCAGAAAGACATATTTTTACCTTGTCAACTCGGGGATTCGATCTTGCAACCTTTCGGTAATTAGTCCAACACTCTAACCACTAGGCTACCAGCCATTCCATTGAGGATGCTCTCAATGGTGCCACTGTAGAAGTTTGTGAGGGTTTTAGGGGCCAAGCTGGCTTTATTCAGACTCCTGAGTTTGAAGAAGTGCTGTTGCGCCTTCTTCTCCACACTGTCTGTGTGGATGGAACAATTCAGGTTGTCAGTGATGTGTGGCCCCGTCGATGTGGATGGGGGCGTGCTCCCTCTGCAGTATTTGTATTTTTTGTATTTATTAGGGATCCCCATTAGTTTCTGCCAAGGCAGCAGCTACTCTTCCTGGGGTTTATTATGGATCCCCATTAGTTCCTACCAAGGCAGCGGCTACTCTTCCTGGGGTTTATTATGGATCCCCATTAGTTCCTACCAAGGCAGCGGCTACTCTTCCTGGGGTACAAACACATTAAGGCACTTATATTACACATAAAAGAAAACAGTACATCGTATAACACTGTCAGACCCCCACATATCCACAACACAAAATGTATAATACCACCATACAACAGTATTATAATGTACGTGTGTAGAGTGTGTGTGCTAGCATGTGTGTGCGTGTGCCTGTACCTGTGTGTGTGTCTCTTCACACCCGCTGTTCCATAAGGTGTTTTTTAAATCGGATTCTACTGCTTGCATTGTTACCTGATTTGGAATATAGTTCCATGTAGTCATGGCTCTATGTAGTACATCCCAAAGTCTGTTCTGGACTTGGGGATTGTGAAGAGACCTCTGGTGGTATGTCTTGTGGGGTATGCATGGGTGTCTGAGCTGTGTGCTAATGTTTTAAAACAGACACGTCGGCGCATTCAGCTTGTCAACACTTCTTACAAGAACAAGTAATGATGAAGTCAGTCTCTCCTCCACTTTAAGCCATGAGAGATTGACATGCATATTATTAATGTTATCTCTCTGTGTACATTTAGGGCTCCAGTGTGGTACAGTGGAATAAGACACTGCTTCTCAGTGCAGTACTTGGTTCAAATCCAGGCTGCATCACATTTGGCCGGGATTGGGGAGTGCCATAGGGCAGCGTACAATTGGCCCAGGGTAGGCTGTCATTGTAAATAAAAATTCATTTTTAAATGACTTGTCTAGTTAAATAAAGGTTCAAAACAACAACAACAACAACAAAAACATTTATGGGCCAGCCGTGCTGCCCTGTTCTAAGCCAATTGTAATTTCCCTAAGTGTAATGTCTTTCGTCTGTTGTTTGAAGAGAGTCAGACCGAAATGCAGCGTGTAGGTTACTCATGACATTTAATGAAGAAAATGCTGTACATGAAATAACTGAGAATACAAAACAACAAACGAGTGAAACTAATACAGCCTATCTGGTGACTAACACAAAGACAGGTACAATCACCCACGAAATACAACGCGCACTCAGGCTGCCTAAATACGGTTCCCAATCCGAGACAACGAGAATCAGCTGACTCCAATTAGGAATCGCCTCAGGCAGTCAAGCCTAACTAGACACACCCCTAATAATACACACTCCCAATTAATACAACTCCAATACGAAATACAACATATAAACCCATGTCACACCCTGGCCTACCCAAACATATAACAAAAACACAAGATACAATGACCAAGGCGTGACAGAACCCCCCCCTAAGGTGCGGACTCCGGGACGCACCTCAAGAGCATAGGGAGGGTCCGGGTGGGCGTCTGTCCATGGTGGCGGTTCTGGCTCGGGACGTGGACCCCACTCCATAAATGTCCTAGTTCCTCCCCTTCGCGTCCTAGGATAATCCACCTTCTACGCCGACCATGGCCTAATAGTCCTCACCCTGATCCCCACATAACTGAGGGGCAGCTCAGGACCGAGGGGCAACTCGGGACAGAGGGGCAACTCGGGATAGAGGGGCAACTCGGGATAGAGGGGCAACTCGGGATAGAGGGGCAACTCGGGATAGAGGGGCAACTCAGGATAGAGGGGCAACTCAGGACAGCGGGGCAACTCAGGATAGAGGGGCAACTCAGGATAGAGGGGCAACTCAGGATAGAGGGGCAACTCAGGACAGCGGGGCAGCCCGGGACAGAGGGGCAGCCCGGGACAGAGGGGCAGCCCGGGACCGAAGCAGCCCGGTACTGAGGGGAAGCCCGGTACTGAGGGGAAGCCCGGTACTGAGGGGAAGCCCGGTACTGAGGGGAAGCCCGGTACTGAGAGGAAGCCCGGTACTGAGAGGAAGCTCGGTACTGAGAGGAAGCTCGGTACTGAGAGGGAGCCCAGTACAGAGAGGGAGCCCAGTACTGAGAGGAAGCTCAGTACTGAGAGGAAGCTCAGGCAGGTAGTAGGCTCCGGTAAATCCTGGCTGGCTGGTGGACCTGGATGATTAAGGTTGTCTGGCCGATCTAGAAGATCTTGGTAGACTGGCACTTCTGGCGGATCCTGGCAGACTGGCACTTCTGGCGGATCCTGGCAGACTGGTGACGCTGGGCCGACTGGCGGCGCTGGGCAGACAGGAGACTCCGGCAGCGCAGGAGAGGAGAAAGGCTCTGGCTGCGCTGAACAGGCGAGGCGCACTGGACGCGCTGGGCCGACTGGGAGCACTGGTGGCGCTGGACAGACAGGAGACTCCGGCAGCGCAGGAGAGGAGAAAGGCTCTGGCTGCGCTAAACAGGCGGGAGACTCCGATAGCGCAGGAGAAGAGAACAGCTCTGATTGCGCTAAACAAGCGGGAAACTCCGGCAGCGCAGGAGGGGAGAAAAGCACTGGCTGCGCTGAACAGGCGAGGCGCACTGGAGGCCTGGTGCGTGGTGCTGGAACTGGTGGTACTGGCGCGAGGACACGCACAGGAAGCCTGGTGCGGGGAGCTGCTACCAGAGGACTGGTGTGTATAGGTGGCTCTGGATAGACCGGACCGTGCAGGCGCACTGGAGCTCTTGAGCACCGAGCCTGCCCAAGCTTACCTGGCTCGATGCCCACTCTAGCCCGGCCAATAGGAAGGGCTGGTATAAGTCGCAGCTGGCTCTGCACCCGCACTGGAAACACTGTGCGCTCCATAGCATAACACGGTGCCTGCCCGGTCTCTCTAGCCCAACGGTGAGCACAGGGAGTATGCACAGGTTTCCTACCTGGCATAACTATTCTCCCTTTTAGCCCCCCCCTGACTTTCCGGTTTCCAACTGCGTCGCAGTGCTGCCTCCTCATACTCACGCCTCTCCGCTTTAGCTACTTCTATTTCCTCCTTGGGACGGCGATATTCTCCCGGCTGCGCCCAGGGTCCTTTTCCGTCTAATATCATCTCCCAAGACCAGAAGTCCTCATATTGCTGCTCCTCACAATTAACAGGGAGAGTAGGCTCAGGTCTGACTCCTGACTCTGCCACTCTCTCTCTCTGCGCTTTCCCCCGTTACCTACGGTTTTCGCTCTGTATAGCCGTGCTCTCCTTTTCGATTCCATCCGTGTATAGCCCTCCTCGCATTGCTGTAGGGAATCCCAGGCGGGCTCCTGCACTCGCACTGGGTCGGCCGCCCACCTGTCGATTTCTTCCCACGTAGTATAATCCATATCGTCCTCCTTCAGATCCTGCCAGTTCACACGCTGCTCGGTCTGTGAATCGTGGTGGGTGATTCTGTAAGCGTGTAGGTTACTCATGACATTTAATGAAGAAAATGCTGTACATGAAATAACTGAGAATACAAAACAACAAACGAGTGAAACTAATACAGCCTATCTGGTGACTAACACAAAGACAGGTACAATCACTCACGAAATACAACGCGCACTCAGGCTGCCTAAATACGGTTCCCAATCCGAGACAACGAGAATCAGCTGACTCCAATTAGGAATCGCCTCAGGCAGCCAAGCCTAACTAGACACACCCCTAATAATACACACTCCCAATTAATACAACTCCAATACGAAATACAACATATAAACCCATGTCACACCCTGGCCTACCCAAACATATAACAAAAACACAAGATACAATGACCAAGGCGTGACACTAAGTCCCTCTCTGTGTCACCTGACTACACGACTGAACAGTAATCAAGGTGCGACAAAACTAGGGCCTGTAGGACCTGCCTTGTTGACAGTGTTGTTAAGAAGGCAGAGCAGCGCTTTATAAGGGACAGACTTCTCCCCATTTTAGCTACTGTTATAATCATTTTTGACCGTGACAGTTTACAATGCAGGGTTATTTCAAGCAGTTTAATCACTTCAACTTGCTCAATTTCCACATTATTTATTACAAGATTTAGTTGAGGTTTAGGGCTTAGTGAAAGATTTGTCCCAAATTCAATACTTCTAGTTTTAGAAATATTTAGGACTAAACTTATTCCTTGCCACCCATTCTGAAACTAACTGCAGCACTTTGTTAAGCGTTGCAGTCATTTATGTCGCTGTCGGAGCTGATGTGTATAGTGTTGAGTCATCTGCATGCATAGAAATACTGGCTTTACTCAAAGCCAGTGGCATGTCATTAGTAAAGATTGAAAAGAGTAAGGGGCCGAGGCAGCTGCCCTGGGGAATTCCTGATTCTACCTGGATTATGTTGTAGAGGCTTCCATTAAAAGAGCACCATGTGTTAATGTATAATGACTACATCACTGTCCATCTCTCTCCTGTATAGGTAACTGATTGGTCCTCTCGGGCTGATTTGAAGATGCCTGCCGGTGTATCTTGGCCTCGGTACCTGCGGATGTTTGGTGCCAGTGTACTATCCATGTTGGCCAGAACAGAGGTCATCAGTACTACAGACCCGATCTAGTAAGCACGGGAACAAGCACCCTATCCATCTCTGTGTGCTTTTTATATTATATAACCACATGTATTGCAAAATTAAAAGGTCCACGTTGTCTTTGTGTTTTGCATACTTGTTGATAAAATCATACATGGAAATGTATTGCTTGAAAATGTTGCTGAGACTACAATGTAATGCAAACATGTTTAATTTCCCTTCGCCAGACTATTCCAGAAACCTGGCGAGTTGAGGACAGAACTACTGGGCAGAGAAGAGGCTGCTGCTGCTGAACAGAGACAATAACCCTTTCGGTGTTTTTTCATATAGTATCTTACTCCAGAGCAATCTATGTACATATTGTACATGCTCAAACCACAACAAAGAGACAATTATGACTAGAAAATAGGATGTGCATGTGCGTATGTATCACATATGTAATGGAATATGACATTTGGTGTAAATGTACCTGTGCCAATTCTATTCAAAGTTGCATCAGGCAATGATGGGTTCACATGGCTGGTTGGAGCCTCTCATTGCGTTTTATTTTTTTTTGGAGCCATACAGGCAGCTGAATTCCAATATTTGTCAACTTATTGCCAATAATTGTGCAAAGGATCAAAATTGGGCTGCCTGTATAAATGTAGCCATGAATAACTTATGAGGTGTTGAGGATAGGACTACTTGCAGAGTAGGCACCCCTTTACTTCAGTTTTGAACATGTCTTCTGATAAGACCACTCCTGCCTTGATACATGCTCTGAGAATGATGTCAGCTATAGATACTGCACAGACTAGTATGAATTTGTCAGAAACTGTAGGTGTATATGTAAATATTCAGTGTTTTTTTTTATCAGCGGATGTGAACACGTTTTATTGTGTTTATGCTTTAATAGATTATATAAATCAGGTCCACACATGTAAGAATTCTGAGAAAGGGTGTCTTTCACCAAATATTTTCAAAATGTGAGTTTCATTATTTATTCATAAAAATGATTATCATCATCATCATCATTCTGATCGGGGCATAAGAAGAGCAGCTCCCACATGATAGAAATATAATTAATTATAGTTCTGTGTCCGTGACCACCTGGCGTATCCATAGCAATCAATGTAGCTAGCTAAATATTATTTTCACACAAGTATGGCATTGCCAGGAGAGCCAGTATGGCAATATCCAGGTGAACCCTTGGATAATTGAACAAGCATGCTCGTCTTTTACAGACCAGTTTAGGCTTATTTTTAATTATTTTCTTCCTTTCATGTTTGCTGGTTTAAAGTACAAAGAAATGTAAGTTAGCCTGCTGCTGCTAACGCTAACTGCACTGATGGCTTGACGGACTAAGGCTGGAGAGCGGGACTTCAGAACAAAATACACTAGTATCCTCTTTGGCAACATTAGTTAACGAATTCACCCCCCAAATCATGTTTTTTCTTTCACCTTCTCGTGTTTTGTACTCTTCTAATACTGCAGTGTTGTTTTTCACCCAGGATCTACTTGTTTGATGAATAGAAGGGTTGAAGCATACGAGTATGACTTTGTGGAATATTGACACATGACATACACTACTGGGCCAAGGTTTTTAGAACACCTACTCATTCAACAGTTTCTTTATTTTTACTATTTTCTTTATTGTAGAATAATTATGAAATAACACATATGGAATCATGTAGTGACCAGAAGTGTTAAATATATTTTATATTTGAGATTATTCAAATAGCCACTCTTTGCCTTGATGATAGCTTTGCAAACTCTTGGCATTCTCTCAACCAGCTTCACCTGGAATGCTATTCCAACAGTCTTGAAGGAGTTACCACATATGCTGAGCACTTGTTGGCTGCTTTTCCTTCACTTTGCGGTCCGACTCATCCCAAACCGTCACAATTTGGTTGAGGTCAGGGGATTGTGGAGGCCAGGTCATCTGATGCAGCACTCCATCACTCTAATTCTTCAAAATATTGCCCTTACACAGCCTGGAGGTGCCTTGGGTCATTGTCCTGTTGAAAAACCATCCGTTCACCCACACCGGATCATCCGTTCACCCACACCGCGTCTCACAACAGCGTTTGGAACCAAGATATCCAATTTGGACTCCAGACCAAAATACACATTTCCACCACATTAGATATTGCTCATGTTTCTTGGCCCAAGCAAGTCTCCTCTTATTATTGTTGTTCTGTAGTAGCGGTTTCTTTGCAGCTATTCGACCATGAAGGCCTGATTCATGCAGTCTCCTCTGAACAGTTGATGTTGAGATGTGTCTGTTACTTGAACTCTGTGAAACATTTATTTGGGCTGCAATCTGAGGTGCAGTTAACTCTAATGAACTTATCCTCTGCAGCAGAGGTAACTCTGGGTCTCCATTCCTGTGGCGGTCCTCATGAGAGCCAGTTTCATCATAGCGCTTGATGGTTTTTGCTACTGCACTTGAAGAAACTTTGAAAATTCTTGAAATTTTCTGCATTAATTGACCATGTCTTAAAGTAATGATGGACTGTCATTTCTCTTTGCTTATTTGAGCTGTTCTTGCCATAATATGGACTTGGTCTTTTACCAAATAGGGATATCTTCTGTATACCCCCCCCCCCCTACCTTGTCACAACACAACTGGTTGGCTCAAACCCATTAAGAAGGAAAGAATTTCCACAAATTAACTTTTATCAGGCACACCTGTTAATTGAAATGCATTCCAGGTGACTACCTCATGAAGCTGGTTGAGAGAATGCCAAGAGTGTGCAAAGCTGTCATCAAGGCAAAGGGTGGCCATTTGAAGAATCTCAAATATAATATAGATTTGTTTTCTTTAAATATTTTTGGTTACTATATGATTCCAAATTTGTTATTTCATAGTTTTGATGTCTTCACTATTATTCTACAATGTAGAAAATAGTAAAACATTTAGAAAAACCCTTGAATGAGTAAGTGTTCCAAAACTTTTGACCGTTAGTGTACATATCTTTTCCCATCCTCTGTGCTGTTCCTACTACAGAGAGACCAAGAGAGTTATATCACACATCTTGAACAGTTAAGAATGTCCAAAATCCGGTCCCTGGATTACCCAAGCCTGTTCAATGACACAAACTTGAATTCCGTTTTTGGAATATTTGACCCTACCAAATAAGGGCCCATCACTTTTGTTCAATACATGGAGGGGGAGTCACGTAAATAGTTCCTTTGAACATTTGCATGGCAATGGCCCAGAAACCATTTGGATGGGAAAAGACAGTGGGACAACTACCTACTGTATCAGATAAGTGCATCAAAAACAAGTGGGGACAATGAGATTCATCCAAAAGTTGGGGGGCATACCGACGATTCGGCCCTATATAAAAGTCTATACATAACCTCTAGTTGAGAGACACGAGTAACATATCTGACGCAATTACGCAAAATTTTACTTCTTGGTTTCTGAGATTAGCCACCCCAATGTTTACAATATTTAATCACTCCTGAAGAAAAACACTCACTCAACATACTATGCATGATTTTGTTCCGCAGCATTAACCACTCAGGGGTTAATGAAGTTTAATGAATATCCTGAAGGTGTGGCCAAGGGCAAGGTATCGTAGGAAACCTTTGAGAGAGAAGTAAAATCGATCTCTTTTCAGTCAAACATAAACCAGTTACTTATTCACTGGATTAAATGTTTATTATTGTGAGATAGTCATCACAGATTATCTTTCTGTATTTTTCCTAATTCTTTTACAGAGAAGCTCAGCAACATTTATGTCAAAATAGTGTGTGGTATTTTGATTGATATGTCTATGATGGCTACATGAACTCTTCATTAATTAAAGTAATTTCTTTATTTTTTTTGTTGTAACTTTTTTATAACTAGGCCAGTCAGTTAAGAACAACTACCAAAAGGCAAAAGGCCTCCTGCGGGGATGGGGCCTGGGATTAAAAATCAAATACAAATATAGGACAAAACACACATCACGACAAGAGAGACAACACAACACTACGTAAAGAGAGACCTAAGACAACAACATAGCAAGGCAGCAACACATGACAACACAGCATGGTAGCAGCACAACATAACAACAACATGGTAGCAAAGCAACATGGCAGCAGCACAAAACATGTTACAAACATTATTGGGCACAGACAACCACACAAAGGACAAGAAGGTAGAGACAACAATACATCAAGTAATAGTGAAATTGGGTTAGTGCTACAGGCAGACTTATGTTATCTGGACCCAGTATGGTCACATTCTTGAATGCAAGTTGTCTCGGCTTGTCCACCATCCATCATGCACTTGTTTGAAAAGTCCTACACAAATCCAAGTACATGTTATCATTTAATGATAATTAAGCAAAGCTTCAGTTTTGAAAATATGAATCTCTCTGCCTTCAATAGGTTTTACGTGTACACTATTGTTTTGTGTTTACAGTAACCAGCTGTTGTCAAAAATGTTAGTTCCCGAGTGGTGCAGCGATCTAAGGTCACTGCATTTCAGTGCAAGAGGTGTCACTACAGTCTCTGGTTCGGATCCAGGCTGCATCACATCCAGTTGTGATCGTGCGCCTTCCTATGGGACTCCCAATTGGCCCAGATTCATCCGGTTTTAGGGTTTGGCCGGTGTAGGCCGTCTTTGTAAATAAGAATTTGTTCTTAACTGACTTGCTTAATAAAGGTTCAATCAAATAAATGCAATACGCTGTGAAACGTTGACATCTTGAATACACCCAGGATGAGTTGGGGGTGTGGTTTGGATGGTGTCATGGCTTCCCCCGTCCACGAAGCTACATCTCTATTGAGCCGAGCGTGAATTAAATGTCCTTTAATTTCGTAAAATAAACACCAACATTTGAAGGACTACACATTCAATACCTTAATCATGGGCACCGTCCACGCGAGGGTAAGGATAACTGCTCAAAATGCAAAGGGTGACAGCATGACCTCTGAGTGCAGTAGCCAATAGCTAGCTTAGTATAGCTAGCTGTCACGTACAGCGAAAGGGGCCCAGTTGGACAGCTTGCCAACTATGGAAACTAGCTGAACTTCAGATACATGAACTGTCGATGTCAGTCAAGGAAATTAACATGATCATAGTTGCAACAACAGCATTGGTGAACATTGCTCGTGCAACGGGCGCCCTACACGTTCACGGATCTTAAATAGTGATCATATGGGTTAGCCCCTTGGATCATGACACGAGTCATTGGACGAAGGCGCCTTCTGTAGGAAGGAGTTCTGCTGATATCAGATGTCAATCACCTGAAGCGCAGAACCATGTAAACACGTGCATGAGCTCGGCACATATGCGTGCGTCTTCTGTGTGTATTATTTATCTTGTGTGCATGCTTCTGAACACACTACCAGCGCTTTGAAAAGTTGATGTAATTATACTTTCCTGTGGATATATTGTCTCACATTCCTACAGTCAAAAGGACCAACCGCACGGACAACCGGTAAAGCGCGTTAAAATATGATTTTAGTCAACATCTTGTAGAGGACGTGATAGTAAACTTACTGATTCAAACACTCATTTCTGTCTGATGTTGAATTTAACAGTGGTGGAAAAAGTACTCAAAGGTCCTACTTGAGTAAAAGTAAAGATACCTTAATAGAAAATGACTCAAGTAAAAGTGAAAGTCACCCGGTAAAAAACTACTTGAGTAAAAGTATTTGGTTTTAAATATACTTAACTATCAAAAGTAAACGTATAATATATGGCTGAGAACAGTCTGGAGAAGGCAGAATGCTGCCTACAGAACTAATGCATGGGGGTGCATCATCAAATCAGACAATCTGATCAGTGGACACGCATGGCAGTTTCTTCCCAGTGTCCGAGATTAGGACCTGGTCTTGGGTAAGCAGTATGTCTTGTGCCTTCGACTCATTGATCTAGAAATCTTCATCCAAATCGAGGATAGTGATCGCTTTTATGATGTGCAGAAGAAGAAAAAACACAAAATAGCAGAATTGGACAGGAGCCTGCAAAACGGCCTCTATACATTTCAGTGCCATTCTCCAGTGCCGTCATGCGCTTGCTTAGATGCTTACAACCACATTCTGAAATTTCCACTAACTTCAACTAATGACATTTTGAAGAATGACTTGTACAAGTTCATCTCAATATGGTATTTACCAACTACCTTTATCCTAATAACCAAACCACTAAAGCCACCTAACTGCCATTTTAGCTATTGGGTTTTGTACAGATAACTAGCTTTACAATACAAGAAGTATCCTGGTAAGTCATTGATTCATCACAATCTCTGTTGTGTTGCAGAGTCTTGACCCTCTGCCAATGCAGGGACCTGAGTTGGGGGTTCATGCGGATGACATCGAGACACCAGAAATGGAGCAGGAATCAAAACAAGAGGTTCTTGAAAACAAAGATGTACGGCTCAAGTTGTTTCTTAGTTCATCTTTTCTGTGTGGTTGAATGTGAAAGTGATCTTTTTATTGTTGCCTGTCAATTTGGATTATAACTCTATACTATATTTGTCCTATAGGTCATAGTCCAGCATGTTCACATAGATGGTCTGGGAAGAACCAAGGAGGATTGCTTAACATACGAGATTGCTGGTGTCTTCAGAGCAAAGAACTTGATTGACGTGAGTGAATCTATCAGTACAGTAGGATACAGACCACCGATTTTAATGCGTGGAGACGGTATGCAGTGTTTTCCACAAGCACATGGAGTAGCCAGCCAAATAGAAAAAGTAGCCAGCCAGGCTACCTTGGGCTGGGGGAGGGGTTTAGACAGTTTGTTTATTCCATGTGTAACTCTGTGTTGTCTGTTCACACTGCTATGCTTTATCTTGGCCAGGTCGCAGTTGCAAATGAGAACTTGTTCTCAACTAGCCTACCTGGTTAAATAAAGGTGAAATAAAAATAAATTAAAAAGCCAGCCAGGCTCCCTTGGGCTGGGGGAGGGGTTTAGACAGTAGCCAGCCAGGCTCCCTTGGGCTGGGGGAGGGGTTTAGACAGTAGCCAGCCAGGCTCCCTTGGGCTGGGGGAGGGGTTTAGACAGTAGCCAGCCGGGCTCCCTTGGGCTGGGGGAGGGGTTTAGACAGTAGCCAGCCAGGCTCCTTCGGGATGGGGGAGGGGTTTAGACAGTAGCCAGCCAGGCTCCCTCGATCTGGGGGAGGGGTTTAGACAGTTTTTTTTTTTTCAATTTTTGCAGAACAAGCTCTATTTTGGTGGCCTCATTCTAATGCTAGATTGTATTTTCAACCAGTAACTATCAGGAAATAACACTGATCTACATATTTTACAGTGTTGTTTCATCAGCTGTTGTACAATATTATATAAAACATAGGGAGAAAAAAATATTGAGTGCACTAGGCCTTAAGAATCCTGTAAGAGTCTGCTGACTTCCGTGGGTTTCAAGCTTCCTTTTACGAGGCATTTTATCAGCTTTGTGCAATACAGGTATGATTGAATAATGAAGCAGGTGTTAAACATGGGCTTTGCTACACAGAAAGCCGCAGTTGACTTGTCTATTGTCAACAGTTTGATTAAATCAATAGACCTATACCAATATCTTTTAAATACCATGTAAATCATTATCTTTTAAAACTAATTCAATCTGTTTTCTTTAATCATAATTTGGACCAGAGTGAGGCTTTCTCCACTTTGCCTATCTTATGTTCCTGCAGTGAGGAGGATTCACCAACTTCATTTAATGTTTTTGATAGTTTATCTGCTGATAATTGCCGAAAAGTCTACCAGTATGCAAATAAGCCAAATTAACAGCTCTCTTACCAATGCAATTCGGAAGGCTACTGATGAGTCACTCATTTTAAATGTCACTGTCTGGCAAGCATGGATGAACTTCATATCAAAATACAAGACAAGGTTTACTTGTCCCGATACGATACCATGGACAGATAACTACATTGTATGAATGGCAAGAATATATGAGATGGACTTTATTCAGTCAGTTCGACACCTTTTATAAACTAGTCAGTCTTGCTGTTCATCAGTCAAAGCACAGTAAATAGCCTATGTGCCACCACGCCGTGGCTGCTTCAGAAATGTGCCATGGCCCAACGTTACATTTTTTCCTCACTGGCCAGGACATGGTGTAGTTCTTAAATGCATTCTAGATTAACTTGTGGATTCCATTTATATCTTTGTGTGCAGTTTAAATTAAGTTGCTAACTAGCGCAATTGCTAATTAGCATTAGCGCAATGACTAGAAGTCCATGGGTATCTGCTAACGCTAGTTAGCATTGGCTCGCAAAACTACCTCAAACTTTCTTCTTTCTGGACACAGAGACATACAAATTGTATCCCTTTTAATGTCTGACCCGAACAGAAATGTGCTACAAAACAATAGACTGTGGATGTTGACTTGTCGTTCCCACATTATATGGGACATGCAAATCCATGTTCTCTAATGAAAGATGTTAACATATATTCATGATTTTTTTTTACATCAATAATTGTATTTTTCCATAAATAATTGTAATTGTGTATCCAAAAAAAATATATATTTTTTTATTTATAAAAAAAAATGCAATAGATTTAGAATAGATTTATGGATTTAAAAAAAATCATGAATATATGTTAACGGCTTTCCATATGCTTTCTCCATACCTGTAAAGAAATTTGACTGCAACTTCAGCGCACACACCCAGGTACCGAGAGTCGGGACAGACAGCAGACTGAAACCAGCAGTGTTTCCCTGTCTTTGCTCGCTTTGTGATTTACAGGCACATATCGTGTCAATAGATCGCTAGAAGGTGCATATCGTTCATTCTAGCAGGAGAGGGTTCTTCAGACCTTTCTTTTCCTGACTAGCCAATTGAAAAGTAACCTAGTGTATTTCAGTGAGGAAAAAGTACCTGTCTGAAAATGAGTCTGTAATCGGCTGTATAGCCAACAGCCGGAGCTAGTGGGGAAACGCTGTGTATGGAGACGCTTGTTTATTTATTTATTTTTAATAATTTTTTTGTAGGTCATGAAGAGAGCCCACGAAGCCAGACAGAAGCTCCTCCGTCTTGGTATCTTCAGACAGGTGGAGGTTGTCATTGATACCTCACAAGGTACTGTGGTTAGAAAGATGATCCGTTCTTAATCCGAACAGTATCACTACCAAAGTTTTGCATATTACATTGGGAAAATAATAAAAATGAATGGGGAAAGTGGTTAAAACACACAAAAAAAATACAAAAAATGTAATAAAAATGTAAAAAACACTTCCTTTCAGGGGTGGATGCGCTGCCTAACGGACTAGATGTGACGTTTGAAGTGACTGAGCTGAGACGTATGACTGGTAGCTATAACACCATGGTTGGAAATAACGAAGGCAGCATGGTGAGAACTCCTGGAGCTCTATCTCAAGTCATCTTGTCGTGAGTCCTATCTCCTTATCTCCTTCTAAATTGTATTGGAGGAGAAGGACCCAGTGTCCCTCCATTTGGACCAGTGTTTCCCAAACTCGGTCCTCGGATCCCCAAGGGGTGCACGTTTTAACCTAGCACTACACAGCTGATTCAACTAATCTTCAAGCTTTAATCATTTTAAGATCAGCTGTGTAGTGCTTGTGGGAAGAACAACAACAACCTGCATCCTTTGGGGTCACGAGGACGGAGTTTGGGAAACACTGCCTTGGACCAAATTCTCCAATGTGTTTTGAGAAGGAAGCGAGGAGAGAGGAAATTAGAAATCAAGGACAGATTCATTTATAAAGAGCTATGGTGGTGATTACACATGCTCTAGGAGGTACCATCCTCCGCTGTCGTCAGGTTTTTGAGTAGTTTTCCCTCCCTCTTACTGCAGGTTCTTGGTCTGAAGCTGCCCAATGTTTTCGGTCGTGCGGAAAAGCTTACATTCCAGTTCTCCTACGGCACCAAAGAGACTTCCTATGGGCTGTCTTTCTTCAAGCCTCAACCTGGTCACTTTGAGCGCAAGTATGAGAACAAAAACCTGCCAATTATATTATAAGCAGTGCTGTAAATACAGATTTACATGCTACACTGGATTTTTATTTTATACTTTTTTTGATTTGTAATTGATGAAAATGTTTATAATATATCTGCAGTAATCGTGGAATGATCATGTTTCACAGTATTACTCAACCCGCCAATCCTGCCAGGTGCGGCATCTGAATGAAAGCTGTTTTTACTTTGGCTGTGTTATCTAGTGGAAATCAGTTTGAGAAAACTGCCACGGAATAGTGGAGAGAATCATTGTACCATCTAAATTGCTGTGAAATATACTATCAATTAAGATGGTGAAACAAAACCGAAAGTAAGAGGCTCAAGCACGAGTCTCCGCCATTGTTGCCGTGGATACGGGGGAGATTTGTTTAGAATGGAGCCTTGTGCTGTTGCAATTCACTTAGTATTTCTCTGAATGTTTTCCTCTATGTGAGCACCTTTAAGTTGTTCATTCTATAGATCCCTGGGGATGGAACACCTTTAAGTTGTTCATTCTATAGATCCCTGGGGATGGAACACCTTTAAGTTGTTCATTCTATAGATCCCTGGGGATGGAACACCTTTAAGTTGTTCATTCTATAGATCCCTGGGCTCTTTTTGTTCTTCTTCTAATTGACTTGCTCTTGCTGTTGCAGTTTCGCTGTTAACTTTTACAAAGTCACAGGCCAGTTTCCATGGAGCTCGCTGAGAGAGACTGATCGTGGCGTCTCCACAGAATTCAGTGTAAAGAACATTTTTCCATTCATCCATCTATCATTACTATCGAGTTCTCATTTACTGTTGTTATGCTAACTGCGATGAGTAGAATTGGAACTTCTCAGCTATTTTATTTTCGAACTAAATTTCATCCTACTGTAATGCACTTGCAAGTGGTTGATCCTCTCTCTTCTTTCTCCCTCTCTGTTTTGCAAACAGTTCCCTCTTTGGAAGACGAACCACACCCTGAAGTGGGAGGGTGTGTGGCGAGAGCTGGGATGTCTGGCACGTACCGCCTCGTTCGCAGTCCGGGAGGAGAGCGGCCACTCCCTCAAGTCATCACTCTCGGTACCGGGACTTGAGTTTCGCTTCACAATCCCTCACACAACTACCCTTTTTTTAGTCCAAGGGATTAAGACATTGTGGTAATACATTGAGGCCCAAACTCCTGTTCTGAGATCTGTACACTTCATTTAGGCTTTTGTGTAAATCTTCCATTGATGTCAATGGGAAATTTGTGAGAGAAAAAAAAACTTTGCTAACGTGGATCTCGAGTTAAGATTCGGTCCTACTTAGACACTTGACTTTTTTCCTCAACATTTTGCTCTTTTCTCCTTGGCCCTCATAGCATGCCATGGTCATCGACACCAGAAACTCCACAATCCTTCCCAGGAGGGGAGCCTTGCTGAAAATTAACCAGGTGTGTAGGTTAGGTGAACATTACCTGGCCCAGTGTTGTAATTCAATGGTAATACCTTAATAAAACCATTTTGCTCAGACCATTTTTGAACCAACAACTCATTCAGCTGATGCGTTGTTGTGATTTTGTAGGAGTTGGCTGGCTACACTGGAGGAGATGCCAGTTTTCTGAAAGAGGACTTTGAACTCCAATTTAACAAACGTCTTCTCTGGGACTCGGTGAGAAACTAAATTGTCCTATTTATCAAGAAAAAATTTGCGCGAAGAACTTTAGTTACACACATGAATCACAAGTTGGATCTCAGTCTGAGTATTGAACTGGTTCTGGACCATCTTTATAGTAAACAAGTTATAACCATCAATCAATCAAATGTATTTATAAAAACCTATTTACGTCAGCAGATGTCACATTGCTTATATAGAAACCCAGCCTAAAACCCCAAACAGCAAGCCATGCAGATGTAGAAGCACGGCGGCTAGGAAAAACTCCCTAGAAAGAAACCTAGAGAGGAACCAGGCTCTGAGGGGTGACCAGTTCTCTTCTAGCTGTGCTGGGTGGAGATTATAAAATGAAATGGTCGTTAAGGCCAGATAGTTGTTCAAGATGTTAAAACGTTCATAAATGACCAGCAGGTTCAGATAATAATCACAATGGTTGTATAAGAGGGCAACAGGTCAGCACCTCAGGAGTAAATGTCAGTTGGCTTTTCATAGCCGGGCATTCAGAGTTTGAGACAGCAGGAGAGGGAGAGCCTGAGCCTATGTAAACAGCTTGTTGATGGAGGGTTGACAAATGGATTTGACCAGGTTGGAGAAAATGTGGGATAAAAGAGCACATTTGTTGAGACCTCGTCCTCTATCTTCCAGGTCCTGTCTGCATCTCTCTGGGGCGGATGCCTCCTGCCCATTGGAGATAAGCCAACTTGCATTGCTGACAGGTAAGACAATACTTCTCTCTGTTTCACAAAACCATATTTGAAACGCAGGGGTGTCGAACATGGCACGCTAGCTGATTTTTAATGTGGCCCTGCCAATGTTGTCTTTATACTGTATAGTCAGGGGTTAAAGTTCGATGGATTTCTGTCATATGGATTCTGGAGAGGTCGTTTTTTGAGATCTGTGTAGATCCAAAATAAAAGTTTCTGGTTTGGAGATGACATAGAAAATAAACGCTTCAGTGTTAGGCTATGAAATATATTCCCAAATATTTAATGTTCTCTGTTAAGCTGTGTGCACTGAACTGACATGCATGATTGTTGCTGACACTGATGTTCAGATGAAGGGAATGAAATGGTCTATAATGGGCCGTGGCGCTCAACTCAGACAGTGGTGTCTAGTCTACTGTAGCGTCATTCAAAGCCTCAACTTTATCACTGAGGTCAGGACTTTCCAGTGCTACTATTTCTCACCATGTCATGTTATTAACACAAAAATCAGACAACCAACCTCGTAGAACAGTTGACCTATTGATGGGTTCTGACTTTTTAGATATGAAATATAGATGTCACTGAGGGAGACGGGGGAATGTATAATGTTTACATTCTGTCAGGATATGTTTTTGTTGAACATCCAGGGATCCTGTGGGGAGGAGTGAGGAATTTGGGGCCGAGGTCAGATGAAGTGAGGAAGAATATAATCTTAGCAACAGAGATGTATTGGCTGTTTAGATGTGTAAGGAAGAGGCTCAGCATAGGAGAAAGGGTCAAAATGTAGGTGCTTGTATGAATATGTTCCTTGTCTTATGCAGCTGTATGACCCAGTGGATGAATAAACTTGGTTGAAGCTTTACTAAGCTTCCCGTGAGTGTGTTAGAACCTAACACCGTTTCCCTGGTCGGCTTGTTGTGTGTTAGAACCTAACACCGTTTCCCTGGTCGGCTTGTTGTTGTGTTTTACAACCTAACACCGTTTCCCTGGTCGGCTTGTTGTTGTTGTGTGTTAGAACCTAACGCCGTTTCCCTGGTCGGCTTGTTGTTGTGTGTTTGAACCTAACGCTGTTTCCCTGGTCGGCTTGTTGTTGTGTGTTTGAACCTAACGCTGTTGTTGTCGGCTTGTTGTGTGTTTGAACCTAACGCTGTTTCCCTGGTCGGCTTGTTGTTGTGTGTTTGAACCTAACGCTGTTTCCCTGGTCGGCTTGTTGTTGTGTGTTTGAACCTAACGCTGTTTCCCTGGTCGGCTTGTTGTTGTGTGTTAGAACCTAACGCTGTTGTTGTCGGCTTGTTGTTGTTGTGTGTTAGAACCTAACGCCGTTTCCCTGGTCGTCTTGTTGTTGTTGTGTGTTAGAACCTAACGCCGTTTCCCTGGTCGGCTTGTTGTTATGTGTTCCATATGAAAGGTTTTCCGCTCGAGGTGCATTCAGGTTGTGATAGGGAGGGAAGCATGTACTCTGTCAATGCACAAAAATTATTAATGCCATCGCGGGAAAAGCCTTTTCGAAAGCAGTTTTGGCCTTTGTTAAACCAGAGCGGCGTCAGTTTGCTACCATTTTATTTCTTTACTCCTACAAGTGGCATCTTTTTACAGATTCAGTTACAACTGTTTCTCCTTCAGGTGGTGTCATTTAACAGATTCAGTTACAACCAGAGTTTCAAGCATCCTGGCAACAAATCTCAAAGGAGAAATTTGTCTTAAATGGAACAAATATATATAATAGTAATTCAAGTGAATAATTAGTCATTATTTATACAGTACCGGTCAAAAGTTTGGACACAGCTAGTCATTCACCTGTTAATTGAAATGCATTCCAGGTGACTACCTCATGAAGCTGGTTGAGAGAATGCCAAGAGTGTACAAAGCTGTCATCAAGGCAAAGGGTGGCTACTTTATTTTTTTTATTTCATCTTTATTTAACCAGGTAGGCTAGTTGAGAACCAGTTCTCATTTTCAACTGCGACCTGGCCAAGATAAAGCATAGCAGTTCGACACATACCACAACAGAGTTACACATGGAATAAACAAAACTTAGTCAATAATACAGTAGAACAAAAGAAAACAAAGTCTATATATAGTGAGTGCAAATGAGGTAAGATAAGGGAGTTAAGACAAGAAATAGGCCATGGTGGCGAAGTAATTACAATGTAGCAATTAAACACTGGAATGGTAAATGTGCAGAGGATGAATGTGCAAGTAGAGATACTGGGGTGCAAAGGAGCAAGATAAATAAATACTGTATGGGGATGAGGTAGGTAGATAGATGGGCTGTTTACAGATTTGCTATGTACGGGTGCAAATCAAATCAAATCAAATCAAATTTATTTATATAGCCCTTCGTACATCAGCTGATATCTCAAAGTGCTGTACAGAAACCCAGCCTAAAACCCCAAACAGCAAACAATGCAGGGTGCAGTGATCTGTGAGCTGCTCTGACAGCTGGTGCTTAGATCGAGTGAGGGAGATATGAATCTCAAGCTTCAGAGATTTTTTCAGTTCGTTGCAGTCATTGGCAGCAGAGAACTGGAAGGAAAGACGACTAAATGAGGAATTGGCTTTGGGGGTGACCAGTGAGATATACAGTGCCTTGCGAAAGTATTCGGCCCCCTTGAACTTTGCGACCTTTTGCCACATTTCAGGCTTCAAACAAAGATATAAAACTGTATTTGTTTGTGAAGAATCAACAACAAGTGGGACACAATCATGAAGTGGAACGACATTTATTGGATATTTCAAACTTTAACAAATCAAAAACTGAAAAATTGGGCGTGCAAAATTATTCAGCCCCTTTTTACTTTCAGTGCAGCAAACTCTCTCCAGAAGTTCAGTGGGGATCTCTGAATGATCCAATGTTGACCTAAATGACTAATGATGATAAATACAATCCACCTGTGTGTAATCAATTCTCAGTATAAATGCACCTGCACTGTGATAGTCTCAGAGGTCCGTTAAAAGCAGCAGAGAGCATCATGAAGAACAAGGAACACACCAGGCAGGTCCGAGATACTGTTGTGAAGAAGTTTAAAGCGGGATTTGGATACAAAAAGATTTCCCAAGCTTTAAACATCCCAAGGAGCACTGTGCAAGTGATAATATTGAAATGGAAGGAGTATCAGACCACTGCAAATCTACCAAGACCTGGCCGTCCCTCTAAACTTTCAGCTCATACAAGGAGAAGACTGATCAGAGATGCAGCCAAGAGGCCCATGATCACTCTGGATGAACTGCAGAGATCTACAGCTGAGGTGAGAGACGCTGTCCATAGGACAACAATCAGTCGTATATTGCACAAATCTGGCCTTTATGGAAGAGTGGCAAGAAGAAAGCCATTTCTTAAAGATATCCATAAAAAGTGATGTTTAAAGTTTGCCACAAGCCACCTGGGAGACACACCAAACATGTGGAAGCAGGTGCTCTGGTCAGGTGAAACCAAAATTGAACTTTTTGGCAACAATGCAAAACGTTATGTTTGGCGTAAAAGCAACACAGCTCATCACCCTGAACACAACATCCCCACTGTCAAACATGGTGGTGGCAGCATCATGGTTTGGGCCTGCTTTTCTTCAGCAGGGACAGGGAAGATGGTTAAAATTGATGGGAAGATGGATGGAGCCAAATACAGGACCATTCTGGAAGAAAACCTGATGGAGTCTGCAAAAGACCTGAGACTGGGACGGAGATTTGTCTTCCAACAAGACAATGATCCAAAACATAAAGCAAAATCTACAATGGAATGGTTAAAAAATAAACATATCCAGGTGTTAGAATGGACAAGTCAAAGTCCAGACCTGAATCCAATCGAGAATCTGTGGAAAGAACTAAAAACTGCTGTTCACAAATGCTCTCCATCCAACCTCACTGAGCTCGAGCTGTTTTCCAAGGAGGAATGGGAAAAAATGTCAGTCTCTCGATGTGCAAAACTGATAGAGACATACCCCAAGCGACTTACAGCTGTAATCGCAGCAAAAGGTGGCGCTACAAAGTATTAACTTAATAAAAGGGGACTGAATAATTTTGCACGCCCAATTTTTCAGTTTTTGATTTGTTGTTGATTCTTCACAAAAAAATACAGTTTTATATCTTTGTTTGAAGCCTGAAATGTGGCAAAAGGTCGCAAAGTTCAAGGGGGCCGAATACTTTCGCAAGGCACTGTACCTGCTGGAGCGCGTGCTACGAGTGGGTGCTGCTATGGTGACCAATGAGCTGAGATAAGGCGGGGCTTTACCTAGCAGAGACTTGTAGATAACCTGTAGCCAGTGGGTTTGGCGACGAGTATGAATCTAGGGCCAACCAACGAGAGCATACAGGTCGCAATGTCGGATAGTGTATGGGGCTTTGGTGACAAAACGGATGGCACTGTGATAGACTGCATCCAATTTGTTGAGTAGAGTGTTTGAGGCTATTTTATAGATGACATCACCGAAGTCGAGGATCGGTAGGATGGTCAGTTTTACGAGGGTATATTTGGCAGCATGTGTGAAGGATGTTTGTTGCAATATAGGAAGCCAATTCTAGATTTAATTTTGGATTGGAGATGCTTAATGTGAGTCTGGAAGGAGAGTTTACAGTCTAACTAGACACCTAGGTATTTGTAGTTGTCCATGTATTCCACGTAGTTGTCCATGTAAGTCAGAGCCGTCCAGAGTAGTGATGCTGGACTGGCAAGCAGGTGCCGGCAGTGATCGGTTGAATAGCATGCATTTAGTTTTACTTGCATTTAAGAGCAGTTGGAGGCCACGGAAAGAGAGTTGTATTGCATTGAAGCTCGTCTGGAGGTTAGTTAAGTGTCCAAAGAGGGGCCAGAAGTATATAGAATGGTGTCGTCTGCATAGAGGTGTACCAGAGAATCACCAGCAGCAGGAGCAACATCATTGATGTATACAGAGAAGAGAGTCGGACCGAGGATTGAACCCTGTGGCACCCCCATAGAGACTGCCAGAGGTCCAGACAACAGGACCTCCGATTTAACACACTGAACTCTATCAGAGAAGTAATTGGTAAACCAGGCGAGGCAATCATTTGAGAAACCAAGGCTGTCGAGTCAGCCAATAAGAATGTGGTGATTGACAGAGTCCAAAGCCTTGGCCAGGTCGATGAATATGGCTGCACAGTAATGTCTCTTATCGATGGTAGTTATGATGATGTTTAGGACCTTGAGCGTGGCTGAGGTGCACCCATGACCAGCTCTGAAACCAGATTGCATAGCGGAGAAGGTATGGTGGGATTTAAAATGGTCGGTAATCTGTTTGTTAAGATACTTCAAAGTATCTCAAATATAAAATATATATTTTTGGTTACTATATGATTCCATATGTGTTATTTAATAGTGTTGATGTCTTCACTATTATTCTACAATGTAGAAAATAGTAAAAAATAAAGACCCTGGAATGAGTAGGTGTGTCCAAACTTTTGACTGGTACTGTATAATTAAAAATAATAACATTCAGAATGTTGTGTCCAGTAGGGTAAATGCAGATGGACAGACCCCATGCTTCAGCCTATGTACATGTTATAGCTGCTATGCAGCATCAGTAGGCTAGAGGTGATAATGGCTATGACTAATAGAACATCTGACAATATACCATGGACAGGATATATGGTACAAATAATTTAAACATTTTTACCAATATGTTTTTGGGGCTCATTTCTGGAGGTGGAAATTGTTTTAGATGGTGTTTGAATATATATCTATATATACACTCAAGTCACCAGAACTGAGCTTCTCAGTCCTTCTATATAAAAAAAAATATCCCAGGTCGGACCACAGACCCCCTAAACAAGGGGACTGGAATTGGCCCAACTCTGTTTTCATACATGTACAAAATGATCCTCTTTCCCTGGAAGCATGATTGTGATGTAGCTGGAATTCTGTTTTTATGGTTTGTTTCTATGGTTTCTACCGACATGTCTCTTTAGGTTCTATCTCGGTGGTCCTACTAGCGTCAGAGGATTCAGTATGTACAGCATCGGCCCACAGAGTGAAGGTGAGATGTTATCTTCTGTCCGTTTGAATGAAGTCCGATTTTAAAAAAAATATATATTTTTAAAGATGGTTAACTTTCTCACATCGTGGGGTTTCATTGTCTGAATGACCAGGTGACTACCTGGGAGGTGAGGTGTATTGGGCTGGAGCCGTCCACCTGTATACTCCACTGCCCTTCCGTCCAGGCAAAGGGGGATTCGGAGACCTCTTCAGGACCCACTTCTTCCTCAATGCTGGGAACCTGTGTAACCTCAACTATGGTGTGTGTTTTAAAGATGTAATTGAACCCCACGATCTATGTGGAAGTGTCAGATCTTCTGAGATGATAGCTGTAATATCATTTTTACAAGCTGAATCTATGTTCAAATTCATCAGTATGAGAAATCCGCAGCACTCCATTGTGTGTGTGTGTGTGTGTGTGTGTGTGTGTGTGTGTGTGTGTGTGTGTGTGTGTGTGTGTGTGTGTGAGTGAGTGGAATGACCTAGTAATATGTAGAGAGCCAATTAGATTAACAAAATGTTTCCGGGAATGCTAATCTTATTTGTTTTTAACAACAAAAAACTATTTCAGAACAATCTGACATGGTGGGTGTGGAAATCCGCTTTCTTGTGCTTTGGAGGTGTCATGACCCCTCAGGCTGAGGTGTGTATGTGTGTTGCTTCAGGTGACGGGCCTCGAGCACACCTGAGTAAGCTGGCAGAGTGTATCCGCTGGTCCTATGGAGCGGGAATCGTGCTACGACTCGGAAACATCGCCCGGCTGGAGCTCAACTACTGCATTCCCATGGGCGTCCAGAGTGGAGACAGGTAGCCTATTATCTGCCCTTCCTGTTATCAAACCATGACATGATAGTCCATAGCTTAGAAACTATACTATATGGTTCATATAGTGTATTCGTAAAGTATTCAGACCCCTTCCCTTTTTCCACAGTGTTACGTTACAGCCTTATTAAAAAATGTAATAAATAAATGTTTTCCATCAATTTACACACAATACCCCATAATGAAGCAAAAACAGGGTTTTAGAAATGTTTGCAAATGTATAAAAAAAATATCTTATTTACATAAATATTCAGACCCTTTGCTATGAGACTCGAAAATTGAGCTCCAGTGCATCCTGTTTCCATTGATCATCCTTGATGTTTCTACAACTTGATTGGAGTCTACCTGTGGTCAATTTAAATAGTTTGGAGATCTATATAAGGTCCCATTGTTGACAGTGCATGTCAGAGCAAAAACCAAGCCATGAGGTCGAAGGAAATGTCTGTAGAGCTCCGAGACAGGATTGTGTCAAGGCACAGATCTGGGGAAGGTACCAAAACATTTCTGCAGCATTGACGATCCCCAAGAACGCAGTGGCCTTGGTCAGGGAGGTGACCAAGAACAAGATGGTCCCTCTGACAGAGCTCCAGAGTTCCTCTGTGGAGATGGGAGAACCTTCCAGAAGGACAACCATCTCTGCAGCACTCCACCAATCAGGCCTTTATGGTAGAGTGGCCAGACGCATGCCCCTCCGTAAAAGGCACATGACAGAAAGGCATCTAAAGGACTCTCAGATCATAAGAAACATTCTCTGGTCTGATGAAACCAAGATTGAACTCTTTCGCCTGAATGCCAAGCGTCATGTCTGGAGGAAACCTAGCACCATTGCTAAGGTGAAGCATGGTGGTGGCAGCATCATGCTGTGGGGATGTTTTTCAGCGGCAGGGACTAGGAGACTAGTCAGGATGGAGGATGAACGGAGCAAAGTATAGAGAGATCCTTGAAAACCTGCTCCAGAGTGCTCAGGACTTCAGACTGGGGCGGCGGTTCACCTTCCAACAGGGCATAGACGCTAAGCACACAGCCAAGACATTGCAGGTGTGGCTTTGGGACAAGTCTCAATGTCCTTGAGTGGCCCAGCCAGAGCCTGGACTTGAACCTGATTGAACATCTCTGGACATACCTGAAAATAGCTGCGCAGCAACGTTCCCAATCCAACCTGACAGAGCTTGAGAGGATCTGCAGAGAAGAATGGGAGAAACTCCACAAATACAGGTGTGCCATGCTTGTAGCGTCATACCCAAGAAGACTCGAGGCTGTAATCGCTGCCAAGGGTGCTTCAACAAAGTACTGAGTAAAGGGTCTGAATACTGAGTGGCAAGAAAAAGTATGTGAACCATTTGAAAATAGCTGGATTTTTGCATGAATTGGTCATAACATTTGATCTGATCTTCATCTAAGTCACAACAATAGACAAACGCAGTCTGCTTAAACTAATATCACACTTATGTCTCTATTGAAAACATTGTGTAAAGATTCACAGTGCAGGGTGGGAAAAGCATGTGAAACCTTGGATTTAATAACTGGTTGACCCTCCTTTGGCAGCAGTAACCCCAACCAAACGTTTTCTGTAGTTGCGGATCAGACCTGTACAACAATCAGGAGGAATCTTGGACCATTCTTCTTTACAAAACTGTTTCAGTTCACCAATATTCTTGCCATGTCTGGTGTGAACCGCTTGAGGTCATGCCACAGCATCTCAATTAGGGTTGAGGTCAGGACTCTGACTGGGCCATTCCAGAAGGTGTATTTTCTTCTGTTGAAGCCATTCTGTTGTTGATTTACTTCTGTGTTTTGGGTCGTTGTCCTGTTTTATCACCCAACTTCAGTTGAGCTTCAATTGGTGGACAGATAGCCTTACATTTTCCTGCAAAATGTCTTGATAAACTTGGGAATTAATTTTTCCATCGATGATAGCAAACTGTCCAGGCCCTAAAGCAGCCCCAAACCATGATGCTCCCTCCACCATACTTTACAGTTGGGATGAGTTTTTGATGTTGGTGTGCTGTGCCTTTTTTTCCTCCACACATAGTGTTGTGTGATCCTTCCAAACAACTCAACTGTAGTTTCATCTGTCCACAGAATATTTTGCCAGTAGCGCTGTGGAACATCCAGGTGCTCTTTTGCGAACTTCAGACGTGTAGCAATGTTTTTTTTTGGACAGCAGTGGCTTCTTCCGTGGAGTCCTCCCATGAACACCGTTCTTGTTTCGTGTTTTACGTATCGTAGACTCGTCAAGAGATGTTAGCATGTTCCAGATGTTCCAGCGCATTCTGCGCTGTCCTCTTGCAGTCATCTTTGCAGGACGGCCACTCCTAGGGAGAGTAGCAACAGTGCTGAACTTTCTCCATTTATAGACTATTTGTCTTACCGTGGACTGATGAACATCAAGGCTTTTAGAGATACTTTTGTAACCCGTTTCAGCTTTCTGCAAGTCAACAATTCTTATGTCTTCTGAGATTACTCAGATGTAAATGTGAAATTTCTGTTTTTTTCTTATAAATTAGCAAAGATTTTGAAAAACATGTTTTTGCTTTTTCATTATGGGGTAGTGTGTGTAGATGGACGAGGGGGGGAGGGCTATTTAATCCATTGTAGAATAAGACCTGTAACGTAACAAAAAGGGGTCTGAATACCTTCCGAATGCACTGGAGATGAGCAGAAGAGTTATGTCTGATTCACCATAAAGGGCCAACTCGAACCGTACTGGCTTGGTTCATTTATTTTCCTGTGTCATTTGCATAATGGTTTCAGCAAATGTGGTGGTTGTGTAACCAGGCCAGCCCAGTACAGCTAGATGTTTGGCTCAGTATTGTGAAAAGGGTATTGGGTTACTGTTAAGAAATGACACTTTGGTCTTTGTTTGTTTTAGGATATGCGACGGGGTCCAGTTTGGAGCTGGAATCCGATTTCTGTGATGTTGTCTTGCTGCATTGAATTGTGGAACACAGGAGTTTGTTTCGTTGGTTTTAGGAAGTGGGAGGTGATCTATAGGGGTCACTTTCAACACAGCGAAGGTTGCTGGGAATTAAATGTCTACTACAACCAAGCTATTGTAAGTAAAATGGACAGGGCATCAATGGGGATTTTCCTCTAGTACTATTGAATGATGAGAGCCTCCAGTGCTCAAGATGTTAAAACTAGAGGCCTTCACGGGTTCAAAAAGTTGTACCTGTTCCGAAATGGACCTGGTGCTTTCCCGTCTGGACCCAATATGCCTATTTTTATTTGTTAAATATAGAGACCCGTTCCGAATGGACATGAGGACAACTGGACCCATTCTGCGTAGACCTGGTCGGATCCAGTCCGGATACGAGTGAGGGAATTCACATTATAAAGTCAATTTTTAAGCGACCGGAGGTGATAAAGCGAGGGAGAGGTAGAGCTCTAGCAGGACGTGTCAGCTAGTGACACGGGGTGCAGGGAAGAGGGAGGGAGAGGTAGAGCTCTAGCAGGACGTGTCAGCTAGTGACACGGGGTGCAGGGAAGAGGGAGGGAGAGGTAGAGCTCTAACAGGACGTGTCAGCTAGTGACACGGGGTGCAGGGAAGAGGGAGGGAGAGGTAGAGCTCTAGCAGGACGTGTCAGCTAGTGACGGGGAGCAGGGAAGAGGGAGGGAGAGGTAGAGCTCTAGCAGGACGTGTCAGCTAGTGACACGGGGAGCAGGGAAGAGGGAGGGAGAGACGAGAAACGGCAACCGACTAAGCCGACTCGCGCTATGGTAGAGTGAATAGCAGCCTAGCTAGCTGTGTTATTCTCGTCCTACACAGTTAGAAACAACTTCATTCAGAATATTAAGTAGCAGCCTACCTGTTGGCTCTTGTAGCCTATCCCTCTCCTTTAACTTCCATAATTTTAAATGAAATATTCCATTGATATTTCCTAACTTTTGCCACACATGAAGGCTCTATGACTATAGCCCAGCGTTTTCCAAACTCAGTTCCGGGGACCCTAAGCGCTGCACGTTTTGTTTGTTTTCCTTAGCACTATACAGCTGATTCAAATAATCAAAGTTTTTAATGATGAGTTGATTATTTGAATCAGCTGTGTAGTGCTAAGTCAAAGAAGCAAAATGTGTACTGCTTAGGGTCCTCGGGACTGAGTTTGGAAAACACTGTTCTAGCCTATTGCTGCTTTGATGACTTATGATTGGCCAACAACAAGCTAGACATGCCACTCCTGTGAAACGAACAGCAGCTTAAATGATATGATTTCTCTCTCTCTGTACTGCAGCAGATCTGTACGGGTACTTCCGGACAAGTCTGTTTTGGTATTTGGTATTATATTAGGATCCCCATTAGCTGTTGCAAAAGAAGCAGTTACTCTTCCTGGGGTCCACAAAAAAACATGAAACATTATACAGAACATTAATAGACGAGAACAGCTCAAGGATGGAACTACATACATTATTTATTTTAAGGCACACGTAGCCTACATATCAATGCATACACACAAACTATCTAGGTCTAATAGGAGAGAGGCGTACCGGGTTGCTTTATCTGTTTTTTGAAACCAGGTTTGCGTGTTTATTTGGTCGTTAAAATTACACATACCCGTGACAATCATATCAGATCCGACCCAGACCTGTGACATTATTTAGAATTCTGGATCCGAACCCTCTCGGGCATTCGGTTACAGGTGGATCTGTGAAGACCTCTAGTGGAAACCTAAGAAAGGCAGACATCAGCCATGAGTCAAATATGTCAATGTGGTCTAAATGATTATGCTGATTTAATACATGTTATCATCTACAGTTATTAAAGATACACTGAGTCTCTATAGCATCCACTTGCCTTCCGGTTGATTTTTGGTTTGTGTATTGAAACAACATGGATTAAACCATTTTCAGTGGTGTAAAGTAAATACGTAAAAAATACTTTGAAGTACTACTTAAGTCGTTTTTGTATCTGTAATTTACTATTTAGATTTGACAACTTTTAGTTTTACTCTACTACAGTCCTAAAGAAAATATGTACTCTTTAGTCCCATACCTTTTCCCTGACACTCAGACTTACTCGTAACATTCCCGAATGCTTAGCAGAACAGGAAAATGGTCAAATTCATGCACTTATCAAGAGAATGCGGGTCCTCGCTACTGCTTCTGATTTGGTGGACTCACTAAACACAAGTGCTTCGTTTGTAAATTATGTCTGAGTGTTGGAGTGCCCCTGGCTATCCATACATTGTTTATATATAAATAAATAACCTGGTTTGCTTCATAGAAGACATTTGAAATTATAGTTTTCTTTTATAAGTATATTTAATACCAAATACTGTACTTTGAGACTTTTACTCAATTGGTATTTTACTCGGTGACTTTTCAATTTTACTTGAGTCGTCTTAATAATAATACACTTTTAAATGTAACAATTGGGTACTTTTTTCCACCACTGAACATTTTTGCATAAAGTTGATGTTAGACAAGCTTTTGGATGCGCTCGAGTTGGTCCGAAATCTGTGCCATAATAAATTACCATACAGTGATATTAAAGGTCCATTGTCCCTTATTTTATGTATGGGATGTGCGTTTGCCATCACTGTTATCAAATATATAACTTCACTCGGACAGTGTAAATTACTGTATTGTTGGGAAGACGAAGATGAGGAATCTTGTCCGCGCGTTCCAGAACGTTGGTGTGCGTCCCTGAAGGAAGCGCATGCGCACTAATGTACTTCCGGATACAAATGTTCGTAGCAAGGCTAGTCGTGTACATTGTTGGAGCGGACAACGGGGTTTCATTCGCAGCGTTCTAGAAATTTCCTCCCCCCCATCCAATACACAGCACGTAATATTGTATATGTTTTTGGAGAAATTCTGGACTCAAAGGGAAGAATTTAAAGTCGTATCGGTGGAATATTGTTTGTATTCTCATCTCGACAACACGCAGTTGGACGCACTCTGATGGCGGTCACTATCGAGGAGCTGTATCGTAACTATGGGATTCTTGCTGATGCCAAGCCGGAGGATCTGAGCCAGGTATGCAGGAGATGGATGACTACTTATCTAAGTAATTGAAGTATCTTCCAGAATAGCGCCATTTTTTAAATTATTCAAATAAGTTACAGCAGTGGAAGCCAGAGGTTAAAGTTAGGCCGAACCACACACATTGGTTAAGTATAGTAACTAGCTAGTTAGCATCTCATGTTAAACTAACGTTAGCTTGCTAGCAAGCTAGAATGGGCCTAATTTGATAGCTAATCCTGTTTCACTTGATTTACCCGGCGTTTGTAGCTTTCCATGTAACTAATTTACATTCATAGCAAGCAAGGTAACTAGTTAGTTACTTGACGATGTTTTATAATACATTTAAGTTGGCTTAGCGAAGTCAAAACAACACAGACCGCTAGCTAGCTTCATGCTAGCCAATTGATTTGACCTGACCCCTATCCCACTAGCTAAATAGCGGATAGCTAGCTAACGTTAATTGTCTTAAGATGGGTTATTGATTGCCTTACACAGCTCCCGAAAAAAAGTAATTGAGCCATGGCATGACTTAACTTGTCATGCTGGTTAGATTTACAATGTAAAAATCAAAGGCGCTCTCTTACTATAGTGTTGTTAGCTAGGTAGCTACTACTACTGACAACTTGCTAGTATAATGCCAAGGGATTCAGGTATAACATGCTTGTTGGGCAGAAGTCTCATCTCTAGTCTAATCAGTATTTTGACTAACACTAAACTGGAAGCTTTTGCATTCATGTTTGACAGTCATGTCCTGATATGACAAACTTGTTAATGTATCAAATTGTTTGGATCTGTCCTCCAGCACAAAGATGCCTATCAGGTGATCCTTGATGGCGTGAAAGGCGGTCCTAAAGAGAAGCGCTTGGCAGCACAGTTCATTCCCAAATTCTTCAGCAGTTTCCCAGAGCTGGCGGATGCAGCAATCAACGCTCAGCTTGACCTGTGTGAGGATGAAGACGTCTCGGTAAGGATTTTATCCCAGTGGCACTATCATATCCATTTGGGTAATTCCATTGTGCAGAATGGAGAAGAAAAGTTAGATTTTAACCAATCATTTTAAATGAGTAGCTGTATATCTAATGCCTGGTTACAGTAGTCGTACTACTCTGTTGCTCACCGGTTGTTGGTTCTTCGTCTTTCCTCCTGTAGATTCGGAGGCAGGCCATCAAAGAGCTCCCCCGTTTCGCAGCCGGGGAGAACATCGTCAGGGTAGCAGATATCCTCACCCAGCTTCTCCAGACAGGTACAGTACTCTTAAGCTAACCCTCCTAGACATTTTCACATGTGACTTGGTGTTGTTGTGATACAAACATTTTAATTTTGATACCAGGCCAAGTATCGCTTTTACCACATACGGGGGAGTGACCTAGTGGAATATATAATATATGCCATTTAGCAGACACTTTTATCCAAAGCGACTTACAGTCATGTGTGCATACATTCTACGTATGGGTGGTCCCGGGGATCGAACCCACTACCCTGGCGTTACAAGCGCCATGCTCTACCAACTGAGCTACAGAAGGACCGAATATACATGCATAATGATCTGCATGTAATTATGGCAGTAAGGGGAAATACTGCATGAAACCTTCTTTATTCCTCACTTATTTAACACACATCTAATCCTTCATAAACACACACACTACTCTCTCTCCCACAAACACACATCTCCCTCCTTCATCACACTCTGTTTCCGTCTCTCTCATAAATACACTGCTCCCAACTTTTAAAATGTTTGGCACCAAACGGAATTTATTTATTTCACCTTTATTTAACCAGGTAGACAAGTTGAGAACAAGTTCTCATTTACAATTGCGACCTGGCCAAGATAAAGCAAAGCAGTTAGACGGATACAATGACACAGAGTTACACATGGAGTAAAACAAACATACAGTCAATAATACAGTATAAACAAGTCTATATACAATGTGAGCAAATGAGGTGAGAAGGGAGGTGAAGGCAAAAAAGGCCATGGTGGCAAAGTAAATACAATATAGCAAGTAAAACACTGGAATGGTAGTTTTGCAATGGAAGAATGTGCAAAGTAGAAATAAAAATAATGGGGTGGAAAGGAGCAAAATAATATATAATAATAATATATGCCATTTAGCAGACGCTTTTATCCAAAGACTTACAGTCATGTGTGCATACATTCTACGTATGGGTGGTCCCGGGGATCGAACCCACTACCCTGGCGTTACAAGCGCCATGCTCTACCAACTGAGCTACAGAAGGACCACAAATAATTAAATACAGTTGGGAAAGAGGTAGTTGTTTGGGCTAATTTATAGGTGGGATATTTACAGGTGCAGTAATCTGTGAGCTGCTCTGACAGTTGGTGCTTAAAGCTAGTGAGGGAGATACGTGTTTCTAGTTTCAGAGATTTTTGTAGTTCGTTCCAGTCATTGGCAGCAGAACTGGAAGGAGGCGGCCAAAGAAAGAATTGGTTTTGGGGGTGACTAGAGAGATATACCTGCTGGAGCGTGTGCTACAGGAGGGAGATGCTATGTGTGACCTAGTGGAATATACATGCATAATGATCTGCATGTAATTATGTGTGACCAGCGACCTGAGATAAGGGGGAACTTTACCTAGCAGGGTCTTTGTAGATGACATGGAGTCAGTGGGTTTGGCGACGAGTATGAAGCGAGGGCCAGCCAACGAGAGCGTACAGGTCGCAATGGTGGGTAGTATATGGGGCTTTGGTGACAAAACGGATTGCACTGTGATAGACTACATCCAATTTGTTGAGTAGGGTATTGGAAGCTATTTTGTAAATGACATCGCCAAAGTCTAGGATTGGTAGGATGGTCAGTTTTACAAGGGTATGTTTGGCAGCATGAGTGAAGGATGCTTTGTTGTGAAATAGGAAGCCAATTCTAGATTTAACTTTGGATTGGAGATGTTTGATATGGGTCTGGAAGGAGAGTTTACAGTCTAACCAGACACCTAAGTATTTGTAGTTGTCCACGTATTCTATGTCAAATTGAGAAAACACAAGAAGGAGAATGGTTTTTAATATAGTTTAGGCCAACATGAATCCTTCCCCTTTTTTTAGAAGCACATGAGTAGCAGACCCTTTTCCTTACTTCCTGGGCCAATCAAATTAGCCTAGACCTACTGTCAAGTTACCGGGTTGTTAGCTAGCTAGGTAACATGACTGAACAACATTGTTTGTTTTAAAACCAATAATTGGTTGCCCCGGATTAGTTTAAGATGGCCCGCGGCATGGTTTGTGAAATTATATAAAGTATTATAGAAAATAATACTTAAAATATTCTTGATTTTAAAAAAAGAAGAAAAAAAAGGTAATAAAAAGATGCATAACAGACAGTGCAAGGAGGAAATCATTTGAAATACATTTATAATAGGGGGATAAAACTGTCAGAAAGGAATCTTTTTCAGAAAGAAAAAAAGGTGTCTCTGGTAATATGGATCTTAATTATACCCGTTTAGGCTTGTGCTCAGTTGACCCTCTGTGGCACTCGGGAGGCTGCGTTACAGGGAACTTGTGCTCAGTTGACCCTCTCTGGCACTCAGGAGGCTGCGTTACAGGGAACTTGTGCTCAGTTGACCCTCTGTGGCACTCGGGAGGCTTCGTTACAGCGAACTTGTGCTCAGTTGACCCTCTGTGGCACTCGGGAGGCTGCGTTACAGGGAACTTGTGCTCAGTTGACCCTCTGTGGCACTCGGGAGGCTGCGTTACAGGGAACTTGTGCTCAGTTGACCCTCTGTGGCACTCGGGAGGCTGCGTTACAGGGAACTTGTGCTCAGTTGACCCTCTGTGGCACTCGGGAGGCTGCGTTACAGGGAACTTGTGCTCAGTTGACCCTCTGTGGCACTCGGGAGGCTGCGTTACAGCGAACTTGTGCTCAGTTGACCCTCTCTGGCACTCAGGAGGCTGCGTTACAGCGAACTTGCAGTCTACTCAGACTGGCCTGTGCCCATAGTTATAACAGGCAATGAAATTATATAATGTATCAACTTTGCCCGTGCTACTCCGATGTAACAAATATAAGAGGACTCAAGGGCTGCAGTGATGCATTGTTGTCTCTACCTTCTTTCTCTTTGTGCTGTTGTCCGTGCCTAATGTTTGTACCATGTTTTGTACCGCTACCATGTTGTGTTGCTGCCATGCTATGTTGTCATGTGTTGCTGCCATGCTATGTTGTTGTCTTATGTCCCTCTTAATGTAGTGTTGTGATGTGTGTGTTATGTTTTTATTTTTTTACAAAAATGTATCCCAATCTCCTCACGATGCCTTTTGGTGCACTGTCATTGTAAATAGAAATTTGTTCTTAACTGATTTTTCTGGTTAAATACATTTTTAAAATCCCACTTGCCATCACGGTTAAATGTAATTTTAAAAACCGGTAAAGGAATAGATAATATATAATATAATAATAATAGATCAGATTGTATTTGTCACAGGCCCCGAATACAGCAGGTAGACCTTACAGTGAAGTGCTGAATACAACAGGTGTAGTAGACCTCACAGTGAAATGCTTACTTATGAGCCCCTAACCAACAATGCAGTTTAAGAAAAAATAGGAATAAGAAATAAAAGTAACAAGTAATTAAAGAGCAGCAGTACAATTTGCAAGACTATATACAGGGAAAGCCCGGAGAGGAGGCGAGTGAGGGGTGGACGGAGAGAGGGAGGCGAGTGAGGGGTGGACGGAGAGAGGGAGGCGAGTGAGGGGTGGACGGAGAGAGGGAGGCGAGTGAGGGGTGGACGGAGAGAGGGAGGCGAGTGAGGGGTGGACGGAGAGAGGGAGGCGAGTGAGGGGTGGACGGAGAGAGGGAGGCGAGTGAGGGGTGGACGGAGAGAGGGAGGCGAGTGAGGGGTGGACGGAGAGAGGGAGGCGAGTGAGGGGTGGACGGAGAGAGGGAGGCGAGTGAGGGGTGGACGGAGAGAGGGAGGCGAGTGAGGGGTGGACGGAGAGAGGGAGGCGAGTGAGGGGTGGACGGAGAGAGGGAGGCGAGTGAGGGGTGGACGGAGAGAGGGAGGCGAGTGAGGGGTGGACGGAGAGAGGGAGGCGAGTGAGGGGTGGACGGAGAGAGGGAGGCGAGTGAGGGGTGGACGGAGAGAGGGAGGCGAGTGAGGGGGGCGGACGGAGAGAGGGAGGCGAGTGAGGGGCGGACGGAGAGAGGGAGGCGAGTGAGGGGTGGACGGAGAGAGGGAGGCGAGTGAGGGGCGGACGGAGAGAGGGAGGCGAGTGAGGGGCGGACGGAGAGAGGGAGGCGAGTGAGGGGCGGACGGAGAGAGGGAGGCGAGTGAGGGGCGGACGGAGAGAGGGAGGCGAGTGAGGGGCGGACGGAGAGAGGGAGGCGAGTGAGGGGCGGACGGAGAGAGGGAGGCGAGTGAGGGGCGGACGGAGAGAGGGAGGCGAGTGAGGGGCGGACGGAGAGAGGGAGGCGAGTGAGGGGCGGACGGAGAGAGGGAGGCGAGTGAGGGGCGGACGGAGAGAGGGAGGCGAGTGAGGGGCGGACGGAGAGAGGGAGGCGAGTGAGGGGCGGACGGAGAGAGGGAGGCGAGTGAGGGGCGGACGGAGAGAGGGAGGCGAGTGAGGGGCGGACGGAGAGAGGGAGGCGAGTGAGGGGCGGACGGAGAGAGGGAGGCGAGTGAGGGGCGGACGGAGAGAGGGAGGCGAGTGAGGGGCGGACGGAGAGAGGGAGGCGAGTGAGGGGCGGACGGAGAGAGGGAGGCGAGTGAGGGGCGGACGGAGAGAGGGAGGCGAGTGAGGGGCGGACGGAGAGAGGGAGGCGAGGAGGGGCGGACGGAGAGAGGGAGGCGAGGAGGGGCGGACGGAGAGAGGGAGGCGAGGGAGGGGCGGACGGAGAGAGGGAGGCGAGGGAGGGGCGGACGGAGAGAGGGAGGCGAGGGAGGGGCGGACGGAGAGAGGGAGGCGAGGGAGGGGCGGACGGAGAGAGGGAGGCGAGGGAGGGGCGGACGGAGAGAGGGAGGCGAGGGAGGGGCGGACGGAGAGAGGGAGGCGAGGGAGGGGCGAGACGGAGAGAGGGAGGCGAGAGGCGAGGACGGAGAGAGGAGGCGAGGGAGGGCGAGGACGGAGAGAGGGAGGCGGGGGAGGGGCGAGGACGGAGAGAGGGAGGCGAGGGAGGGGCGAGGACGGAGAGAGGGAGGCGAGGGAGGGGCGAGGACGGAGAGAGGGAGGCGAGGGAGGGGCGAGGACGGACGGAGAGAGGGAGGCGAGGGAGGGGCGAGGACGGACGGAGAGAGGGAGGCGAGAGAGGGACGGAGGCGAGAGAGGGACGGAGGCGAGAGAGGGACGGAGGCGAGAGAGGGACGGAGGCGAGAGAGGGACGGAGGCGAGAGAGGGACGGAGGCGAGAGAGGGGGCGAGAGAGAGGGTGAGGGGCGAGGACGGAGAGAGGGAGGGAGGCGAGGACGGAGAGAGGGAGGGAGGCGAGTGAGGGGCGAGGAGGGAGAGAGGGAGGGGAGTGAGGAGAGAGGGAGGGGAGGAGGGGAGTGAGGGGCGAGGACGGAGAGGGGGAGGGGAGTGAGGGGCGAGGACGGAGAGGGGGAGGCGAGTGAGGGGCGAGGACGGAGGGGGGGAGGGGAGTGAGGGGTGGACGGACGGAGAGGAGGCGAGTGAGGGGTGGACGGACGGAGGGAAGCAGGCGCATACCAGTGGCTTGAATTCAACTGAATTTATTAACATTTTATAACAAGTGCAAGCAGGTTCCTTAGATCGGTAGGGCTGAAAATAATCTGTAGTATCATATGAAACGTTACTGCGTTATTCTAAAACTGTTGGTATTGGGATGTTTTTGTAATGTACAATTACCATGGGAATGTTACCGGTATACCGAGCAACACTCGTACCTTGTATCAAACCTATGTAGCATGTGCCCTGTTGAGGGGAAAAGTTTGTACTCTCCTGGGAGTGGACATTATGTATACCATGGTGTTTGGGTCGGTGTCAATAGGAGATATGCTGTTGGACTAATATTTATACTCTCTTCTACGTTGTTGTTTACAGAAGATTCGGCCGAATTCAACCAAGTGAACACAGCTCTGGTCTCCATCTTCAAGATGGACGCGAAGGGTAGGTGTCCATTTTTTCTCTTCGACATTACAATTATATATATTTTTTTATCTCATGTATGGGTAGGTTTTCAATTGTGAGATGACTGACAACTTCACGAGTCAACAGGCAGGATGCAGTGCCTCGTGCTCTTGTATACACTAGTGAAAAGGCAGGGCGCCCTGCCTCGTGCTCTTGTATACACTAGTGAAAAGGCAGGGCGCCCTGCCTCGTGCTCTTGTATACACTAGTGAAAAGGCAGGGCGCCCTGCCTCGTGCTTGTATACACTAGTGAAAAGGCAGGGCGCCCTGCCTCGTGCTCTTGTTTTCGTGCAATGCTCTAAAAAGAAAAGAGTAGTTCAAAATAGATGTGTTTTTTCCCTGGTGTTTTCATAACTGACTGTATTCCATGCCGTCTGTTGTGTAGAACTCTGAAACAACGCGTTAGTAAACATGTAGCAGGCCTTAATCCCAAATGAATGGGTGAAATGGGCACCGGAATAGTTAAAAATGTAATTAACCATCCTAGTTAGTGGATAGTCCTAGTTAGTAGGTAGTCCTAGTTAGTTGAGGTGAGCATAACATGGTTATAATACCCTTTTCTTTGCCTCGAGCCCCCCCTCCCAGAGGCAGTACTTCTGCATAGCCTCTGTCCTGTGGATAACCAACCTGCATTTCTCTATTCTGTCTCAGCTACACTAGGAGGTCTGTTCTCTCAGATCCTGCAGGGGGAGGACATAGTAAGGGAGAGGGCCATCAAGTTCCTCTCCATCAAGCTGAAGACCATGCCTGAGGACGCCATGACCAAGGAGGTGGAGGACTACATCTTCACCGAGACAAAGAAGGTCTGTTCCATAGCACTCTGCTCTGGTAGTTCACCACACAGATCGTTGCTAACTCACTGCTTGGGGCTGGTTAGTAGAGCTCTTTGTGAGAGGGCTTGGATAGATTAGAATTTGTTTTTATTATTATTAATTGACAAACTGAATACAAGAGCTCTGTAGGATGGATCTGTCACCTAGTTGGAGGTAGGATATATATTGTAACTGGTGACCCGTGGGTCACGGTGACTCCTGGGTCATTTTCATTAGAGCACACCGTAGCAAAACGTCTTGAAAGCAAAAATTACTTTCTTGTTGGGCAAATCCTGGTAGTCCCTCCCAGTCAGTTTTCTTCCGTTTGGTGCCTACTGAACACGACCCAGCCCTGTGTCCCGCGTTGACCCTGTGTCCCGCGTTGACCCTGTGTCCCGCGTTGACCCTGTGTCCCGCGTTGACCCTGTGTCCCGCGTTGACCCTGTGTCCCGCGTTGACCCTGTGTCCCGCGTTGACCCTGTGTCCCGCGTTGACCCTGTGTCCCGCGTTGACCCTGTGTCCCGCGTTGACCCTGTGTCCCGCGTTGACCCTGTGTCCCGCGTTGACCCTGTTCCAACCCCAGGTGCTGGAGGACGTGACTGGGGAAGAGTTTGTGCTGCTGATGCGGATCCTGATGGTGCTGAAGGGCCTGCAGACGATGAGTGGACGGCAGCAGCTGGTGGAGCTGGTGGTGGAGCAGGCCTTTCTGGAGCAGGCCCTGAACCCCGCTGACCCCGACACTGTGGACCGCCTGCTGCAGTGCACGCGCCAAGCCCTGCCCCTCTTCTCTGTGAGTGATACACACACACACTATAACACACACACAGGCCATAATAATATACTCCACCTCTTCTCTGTGAGTGATACACACACACACGCTATAACACACACACAGGCCATAATAATATACTCCACCTCTTCTCTGTGAGTGATACACACACACACACACTATAACACACACACGGTCCATAATAATATACTCCCCCTCTTCTCTGAGAGTGACACGCAGACACACTATAACACACACACAGGCCATAATAATATACTCCACCTCTTCTCTGAGAGTGACACGCAGACACACTATAACACACACACGGGCTATAATAATATACTCCCCCTCTTCTCTGAGAGTGACACGCAGACATTCTAACATACTATACTCCACTTAGTGTCTTCCAGCACAGTGAGTTCATAGTCATTTTTGTGTGTCCCCTGTGGGACTTGAACCTGCGACCTTGGCTTTGCTAATGCCACACTCTTACCAACTAAAGCAACTGCTTATATCCCACTCACAACACACACGGTGTCACCAAACACACTGGGGGAAATGTTGTTTTACAATGCTTACTATCACCGTACACACACACACTGTAATTGTTTGCAAAATGCTAATTGTGTTTTTGCCTTTACGTCTCATTTTTACTTATGCGTGTTTGTTCAAGCTTCTGACCTCCCCCTAAAACAAATGTTCCTCAGAGACAAATTAACTTCTTGAACTTGAAACTCATTATTTTTACACTTCCAGAAAAATGTCCATTCCACCCGCTTCGTCACTTACTTCTGTGACCACGTCCTGCCCAACCTCAGCTCCCTGACCAGTCCTGTGGCAGAGCTGGACATTCAGCTGGAGGTCAGTTACCACCCTCTCATGTACCAACCGTACAAAGTTCAGGCGACTAGTCCTCCATGTTGGCTCCAACATGCCAGGGACAATAGCATTGATATGTGGTGTGTGTGTGTGTGTGTAGGTGTTGAAGCTGCTTGCTGAGATGAGTCCATTCTGTGGAGACATGGAGAAGGTGGAGACCAACCTCCTCATGCTGTTTGAGAAGCTGCTGGTAAGTAACAGCCTAGCGCAGTTCAGCCTTCTAATGGGGTTAGGAGTGCTTTCACCATACTGGTATCTCTCTGGTACCTTCTAATGGGGTTAGGAGTGCTTTCACCATACTGGTATCTCTCTGCTACCTTCTAATGGGGTTAGGAGTGCTTTCACCATACTGGTATCTCTCTGCTACCTTCTAATGGGGTTAGGAGTGCTTTCACCATACTGGTATCTCTCTGCTACCTTCTAATGGGGTTAGGAGAGTTTTCAACAGACTGCATGTCGCTATATCTAGTTGTTGATTTTGGACCAGCTTATGTAATGGTCTGGTTTATCAGACTGGTAAAAGGCCAATGGACCAAACAGACCGTGCCAAGGTATGAGGCTGATGTTGGTTATGGTGTGTTTTGCCCTAACTGGTCCAGACCGGTAAAAGGCTAACTTGTCTGGACCGGTAGAAGGCTGTCCGGACTGGTAGAGAGCTAACCGGTCCGGACTGGTGGAGGGCTAACTGGTCCACCCTTCCTCCCTGTGTCTAGGAGTTCATGCCGCTGCCTCCAGAGGCGGAGGGTGAGAACGGAGAGAACACACTGAGCGACGAGCCCAAGCTGCAGTTCAGCTACGTGGAGTGTCTCCTCTTCAGCTTCCACCAGCTGGGCAAAAAGCTCCCAGATTTCCTCATTGACAAGATCAATGCAGAGCGCCTCAAAGACTTCAAGATCAGGTAGAGGAGGGTTTGCCCCGTAACGTTTTTGGCAACGTTAGCTTGTCTTTTTGAAAAGTGTTGTGGCATTTACATTTATTTTGGTCCCCATTTTCATCAGTCATCTGCGTTTTGACCACACTTCTGTTTAATTTCTATCAGTCTACTGTAGCGTGTGGATGCCAGTAATGTTAGTGATTGTTTACCGAGTCATAATTGTATTTGTATTTTAAGTCTGTCTAGTACCCCTTTGCATACAGACTTTACTGAATGTTGCCAGTCGTTTTTATCTGGCCATGTTTTTTAGAACCTAGTTCATACAGTCCTGTGTTGACCACATTCCTTCCTGGATAAGTCTTTTCTACAGGCCGTCCAGTGTGGGAGTAGATGTGGGTTGGGCGTCTTATTTGGATGAATCCGTTGGAATATACACCCATCACAAAGAAATCCACTATTAGATCGTTTTTGGCAGGTCCTAAAACACAAAACGAATAATGTATTTTCAAAAGATTAGAATAAGAGGTCGACCGATTATGATTTTTCAACGCCGATGCCGATTAATCGGGCAATTGTTTTTGTGGGGGGGGGTCATTTTTTAAATTTTATTTATTTGTAATAATGACAATTACAACACTGAATGAACACTTATTTTAACTTAATATAATACATCAATTAAATCAATTTAGCCTCAAATAAATAATGAAACTTGTTTAATTTGGTTTAAATAATGCAAAAAACAAAGTGTTGGAGAAGAAAGTAAAAGTGCAATATGTACGATGTAAGAAAGCTAACGTTTAAGTTCCTTGCTCTGAACATGAGAACATATGAAAGCTGGTGGTTCCTTTTAACATGAGTCTTCAATATTCCCAGGTAAGAAGCTTTAGGTTGTAGTTATTATATGAATTATAGGACCATTTCTCTATACCATTTGTATTTCATATACCTTTGACTATTGGATGTTCTTATAGGCACTTTAGTATTGCCAGTGTAACAGTATAGCTTCCATCCATCCCTCTCCTCGCTCCTACCTGGGCTCGAACCAGGAACACATTGACAACAGCCACCCTCGAAGCAGCGTTACCCATGCAGAGCAAGGAGAACAACTACTCCAAGTCTCAGAGCGAGTGACGTTTGAAACGCTATTAGCGCGCACCCCGCTAACTATCTAGCCATTTCACGTTTGCTACACCAGCCTCATCTCGGGAGTTGATAGGCTTGAAGTCATAAACAGCGCAATGCTTGACGCACAACGAAGAGCTGCTGGCAAAACGCACAAGTGCTGTTTGAATGAATGCTTACGAGCCTGCTGCTGCCTACCACCGCTCAGTCAGATACTATTATGCTTGTATGCTCAGTCGGATTATATGCAACGCAGGACACGCAAGATAATATCTAGTAATATCATCAACCATGTGTCTTTAACTAGTGATTATGATAAGTTTAATGCTAGCTAGCAATTTACCTTGGCTTCCTGCATTCGCGTAACAGGCTCCTTGTGGAGTGCACTCCTTGTGGAGTGCAACGAGAGGCAGGTGGTTAGTGTTGGATGAGTTAACTAAGGTTGCAAGATTGGATCCCCCAAACTGACATGGTGAAAATCTGTCGTTCTGCCCCTGAACAAGGCAGTTAACCCACCGTTCCTAGGCCATCATTGAAAATAACAATGTGTTCTTAACTGACTTGCCTAGTTAAATAAAGATTAAATAGAAATATATTTTTAAAATTGGTCAAATCGTTGTCCAAAAATACAGATTTCCGAATATGAAAGCTTGAAATCGGTCAATATGCCATTCTAGTTAAATGGTGTTACTAGTCTGTGCCGCCTACATGGCTGAGCCGTTGACATGAAATCAATAGGTGTTTATTGATCATTCAACAAACTAGACCTACTTGGGCTACCCTGACTACAGTCAACACACATCATACAGTGAGCTCCAAGCATTGGGACAGTGACACATTTAGTTGTTTTGGCTCTATACTTCCAGCACTTTGGATTTCAAATTAAATGAATTGTCTTTATCTGAATTGTCTTTCTGAGTCCAGAGGATAAACAGAATTGTTACAGGAGACTTTCAGTAATAGACCATGAAGAAATGTCTGAAAAATGGAATTCTAAATACAAGCGTATTGTAATTACACTGTAAAATGAATGGATAGACGTACAAGGCATCAACTTAACCTCTTGCTCCTACCTGGCACGCAGGCGTCCCATCTAGAGCTCTGGAAATGCAAATGCACTACGCTAAATGCTAATAGTATTAGTTAAAACTCAAACGTTCATTAAAATACACATGCAGGGTATTGAATTAAAGCTACACTCGTGGTGAATCCAGGCAACAAGTCAGATTTCTAAAATGTTTTACGGCGAAAACATAGCACATATTTATGTCAAACCACCACCGCAGACACAGCTCATTAGCATAGCCAAGTAGGAAAAAATATGCAATCAACAAATGCAGGATTTAAAAAAATAATAATTTCACTAACCTTTTGAAATCTTCATCAGATGACAGTAATATAACATGTTACACAGTACATTCATTTTTTTTCAATAATCTGCCATATATATCCATAAATCTCTGTTTACAATGACGCATCGTTCAAAAAATGCTACTAAAATGTCAGGAGAAATTAAATAGCTCCGGCAGATAACGTCAGCTAACAAGGAATACACATAAACTTTGACTAAATATGCATGTTTTACATATGTATAGGAAGATACACTTCTTCTAAATGCAATCGCTGTGTTACATTTATTTTTAACGTTACAGGTAGCGTTCACTAGGCTATACTAGGAGTCGGCGCTCCAAATGTATCATTATGCCTCTATCTTGGAGTCGACAGAAACCCAAAATGAACACATAAATATTCCCTTAGCTTTGCTGTTCTTCCATCAAAAGACCTGGAAGGGATTATACTTACCAAAACAGCGTTTAGTTTTCAAGTCTGCGTCTTTCGGTTCTCAAAATAGCCACATTTCGGTCGAAATGTAGGCAAAATTCAAGTGGATGCGCACCAAAACGTCGAAAATATATATTATATGTCGAGTAAACTTGTCAAACTATGTTCATAATTAAGCTTTAACACGTTATAAAGGTGTACAGCAATTGTGAGGACGAAGTGAAACACACGTCTTTTAATCGATCCTGAAGAAAAGACTTCACCGGAGCAGAGCATGACCGAGACCTTTCGGCACGCTCAACGTCTCGTGAGCGCGCGATTCTCACAATGAGAAGCCCCATTGAAAGCAGGCTTCGCGCTGAACACGTACAGACTGTTCCCAGAGCGGTAGTTGTTTGGGAAGGCGTATACGATGACGTCAAAGTTGGGCCAACTTTTTCCATGACAAGAGACTTTGGCAGAATGCATGCCCTGAGACTTCTGCTTTACATAGAGACAAAATGTAAACGGTTTTAGAAGCTTTAGAGTGTTTTCTATTCAATAATATTTTTTATATGCATATATTAGCAACTTTTGACAAAACATTATCCTGTTTTATATGGGTACCCAATTCCTCCAGAAGGGGCAGTAAACAGGGGTAGGCTTAACAGGTTAAGTTACAAATCATTAACAAGCATTATTCTAAGCATTCGAGTTGTTTGGCTTCCACGTCAGAGTTGTTGACCCCACTAGCTTTACTTTAAAGTTAACCTCCAATCTGAATAAGGGACTGAATAGTTAACTTGACTACTTTAATACACAAGTTAACTGGCCCCAATATTTTTGTTCCTTTGAAATGGGTGGGATGATATGTACACAAAGTTCTGTAATTTCTAAACGGTTCACCTGATATGGATGAAAATACCCTCACTGTCCCAATTGGAGCTCATTGTATTTTTATAGTAGGCTAGGAATATAATGAAATATAACAGAATAAATGACACGTAAAATAATATATTTTTCCTGCATGGCAACGTGTGTAACTGCCGTCCATATGAATAAAGAGTCCATGATTTAAATTCAATTTTTATCCTCTTTTTCTCTTTCCTAACCTCTCTGTTTTGTTAGGGAGCAGGGGTAGGGTCTCAAGTTGAGTATCTTCATTATTTATACCCGTAGAAAATAATAGCGTTCTATAGTTTAAAAATCATTTGAGTCTCGTGTTCAAATTTCACATCCTCCATTGGGCTTTTGGAGTTGCATTTATGCAATTGAGCCAAAATAATAGACGTTTACCTGATTTAGGCTACATAAAAGCATGCTAAATGTTTCTGAGCAGTGATAATCACCTGATTTTAGGCTACATTATAGCATGCTAAATGTTTCTGAGCAGCGATAGATGGAGCTGTCCCACCTCTACTTATTTAGAATTAACCTAATATACAGGCTCATTACCATAACGCAACGTTAACTATTCATGAAAATCGCAAATGAAATGAAATAAATATATTAGCTCTCAAGCTTAGCCTTTTGTTAACAACACTGTCATCTCAGCTTTTCAAAATATGCTTTTGAACCATAGCTAAACAAGCATTTGTGTAAGAGTATTGATAGCATGGCATTTAACCTTAGCATTCAGCATGCAACATTTTCACAAAAACAAGAAAAGCATTCAAATATAATCAAGGTGTTTTTCACATATCTATCGACGATAAATCATTCGTGGCAGTTTGGTTTGTCTTCTGAGGAAAATGTAACGCGCATGGACTTGGAGATTATGCAATAATTTTGACGGAGGACACCGGGCGGACACCTGGTAAATGTAGTCTCTTATGGTCAATCTTCCAATGATATGCCTACAAATACGTCACAATGCGGCAGACACCTTGGGAAACGACAGAAAGTGCAGGCTCATTCCTGGCGCATTCACAGCCATATAAGGAGACATTGGAACACAGGGCATTCAAAATCTGGACCATTTCCTGTATGAAATTTCTTCTTGGTTTCGCCTGTAGCATTAGTTCTGGGGCACTCACAGATAATATCTTTGCAGTTTTGAAACGTCAGAGTTTTTTCTTTCCTAAGCTGTCAATTACATGCATAGTCGAGCATCTTTTCGTGACAAAATATCTTGTTTAAAACGGGAACGTTTTTTTATCCAAAAATTAAGATCGCCCCCTATCTCGAAGAAGTTAAACTACATAACATGCTGGCAAAATGTTCTGATCAATGCAAAATAATGAGCCAACTAGACAAGATAATCGTGAGCAGCACTCACCTCAACTTAGCTAACATTTCCACAGCCTAACCAATATCCAAATGGCTATTCGGTGAAAATCAAAGAATATTCACGTTTGTCTCAAAACAGTGCGAAACGGTGGTGAAATAGTTACTCCACACAGTTAGGTTAATGCTTTGAATAGTTTATAACAATTGAATGACTTTGGGAGTTTCAGTAAGCAACAATTTGATGCCTTCAATTGCATTTCCATATTTTCTTTGTCATTCAGTGATATTTATTCCCACTAAGTCTTTATGGATCCATCCAGTTGTGGTTGAGGAAACAACAGTGCGTGTGGTGGGCAACGCGACGAGATGGATGAAGTGACATGCCTCGCAAAGTTTACAACTGCCAGGATGATAGTAGTTAGCTGCCTAGCAACCACCAAGAGAGTGCCAATACCGCCTCAGCATTACGTCTACGGTTCATACTCGGCCGTACGCAGAACTTTCCCGAGATCATTACTAGGTCGGTTGGCGGAAATATATAACTAAAAGTTGGTGGGATGCTGAAGATGGCGAGGAAAAATGTCTTGGTTTGAAAGGTGGATAAACCCAAGTTTGTTATTTATCTCCTGCCTCCAGATTACAGTACTTCGCCAGAGGGCTGCAGGTGTACATTCGCCAGCTGCGAGTTGCCCTGCAAGGCAAGACTGGAGACGCACTGAAGACCGAAGAGGTAGCTATGTATCATGGCTGTTGTTTTGGTCTCCAATGAGAAGTCACTAGTTTTGTTTCTTCTTGACAAGCCTCACAGTTGTTCTGATTTCAATGAAGCGCTGTAGACCGTTTTCTATTGTGTGTATTCCCTGATGGTTATATTGTCTTTCCATCTCAGAACAAGATCAAAGTGGTGGCTCTGAAAATCACCAACAACATCAACGTTCTGATCAAGGTGAGGCGTTCGAAACACTCGGTCGACCCTGAAACGCACTCGGTCGACCCTGAAACGCACTCGGTCGACCCTGAAACGCACTCGGTCGACCCTGAAACGCACTCGGTCGACCCTGAAACGCACTCGGTCGACCCTGAAACGCACTCGGTCGACCCTGAAACGCACTCGGTCGACCCTGAAACGCACTCGGTCGACCCTGAAACGCACTCGGTCGACCCTGAAACGCACTCGGTCGACCCTGAAACGCACTCGGTCGACCCTGAAACGCACTCGGTCGACCCTGAAACACTAGCTGACATTCTCATTACTGTTCCCTTTCTCTGCAGGATCTCTTCCACAACCCACCGTCGTACAAGAGCACAGTCACGCTGTCCTGGAAGCCTGTCCAGAAGGCTGAGGCTGTAGCGTAAGCCTCTTTCAATGTTGTCACGGGGAATCTGGTGACCCAGAATATCGGGTTTCTGACTAGGTGTTCTTTAACAGTCTTAAAGATGCATTACGCTGTCAAAAATCTAAATGGGTCAGATGTTTTCAGATCTCCAAAAGTAGTCCGTCAGGGGGAGTTCCGTGCCAGGCCGTCTGTTTTGTAAATTGGAGTGTAATGTTCATTCATGGGATTCAGTCTCATCTCAACGGACCTGCCCATATCAATGACTGATGAATGGATTTGTAATGCATTATACAGGGACACTAGCAACTTGTTAGTGGCAAATGTTCAGATATAAAACACCATTCGATCAGGTCACCTGGGGTCATAACACTGTGACCTTTGCCCTCTTTGCACACCACAGTCTGAAGCGCCCGTCCGGGGAGGATATGGGTGCAGGCAGTACCATGAAGAAGCAGCTGTCCCCCCCCCTGCCCCGGAGGGACGCACGGCAGATCTACAACCCCCCCAGTGGCAAGTACAGCGCCACCATCGGCAACTTCTCTAACGGTGAGGGCGGCAAGGGTGGCACACTGAGCCATAGCTGGGTTTTAGGGGCACCGGGTGGAAGACAGACGTTGCGCAGACATGTTTTTTTTTCTCATATTATCTGACATTTTGTCTCTTCTACATAAGTAGAATGCTCTTGGTGTAACTTAGTCACTCTGGGTGAGATGATGTACTGACTGAACTGTGGTCATGTTTTGGGGGCCTACTGAGCCTCTCCAATGTGTGTGTTGGATATTGTTCACTTTCACTGTGTATTGTGCCACGTACACCCTTTCTGGTTACTTGAGTGACCGAGGTGCACATGCTAATGATTTGATGCTAGAATGTACCGTTTTCATAGGATAGTTATAAACTGGGTCGTTTGAGGCCTGAATGCTGATTGGCTGACAGCCGTGGTATAACAGACCGTATACCACAGGTATGACACAACATATTTTTGTACTTCATGCGGAGTGCCTGGACACAGCCCTTAGCTGTGGTATTTTGGCCATATACCACAAACCTGAGGTGCCTTACTGCTTAATTAACCCAAATCAGCCATTGTTTTCAAGCTGAGCCCTCTGTTTCATGTGAGCAGTTGAGAAATCTGCAATTGAATGGGAGGGAATGTCTCCATATTACGATCCTTTTGAGCTATGAAACACATGAAGTAACACTGTTAGTTTTTCCTTTTATAGGCTGTTGGATCCCTTCAAAATAAGGCCCAGAGGTTATTCCTGGCCATGTCTAAAGTTCAGGAAAATCTCCTGGCCCTTATGATTGTTCATACTGATCCCCTGTCTGTTGTGCCCGTCTTGTGATTCCAGAGCAGCGCGGAGGCTTCAGGGGCGGCCGGGGAAGAGGATTCGGAGGCAGGGGCCGAGGCCGAATCTACTGAGTCCACCATCACACACACACTACACACACTGAACTGCAGCACATCAGGATCCCTGCCGTAAACAAAGGGCCTCCATGACCACCGCTCCTCAACCTGTGTCCACGTGTTCTTTTTCCTCCGCCTCCAAACACCTGTGCAAAGGAAGTTGTTTTTTTGGTCGTTTCCTGCCCTCAGAGTAAATCCACTTCAAGGAGACTGGGATTTGGACTTTCCTACCTGACATTTCCACCCTCTCACTTTTGCCTGGTGAAGCGATTGTTCAAGTAGATCCTTGTGGTTTTAGTTTTTTATTAGTATTTTTGTGGAACCAGAGACTGACAAGTTGTACCTGATTTGATATTTTTGTCAGAAAAAAAAAGTTTTATAAACTGTTGACAAATGCATTCTCTTTATTTCTTAAAAAAAATGGAGCTTGAATTTGGATTGGCCTTCTCTCTTCGCTACTTTGTATGAATCCAAATGTTTTCATCTGAATTTTTTTTTTCATCAAACTTGTATTGATGTCTCCACCACCATGCCCTTTTGTTTGTGTAAAACCTTGTTAAAATAAGACAATTACATTTAAAACCAATGTATTCTGAATTTTTAGGTAGTAGGAAAACTTGATTATTTCCTCTGCAAAACAGGCTGTGTGACGCCGAATAGATGATTATTAAAGTCAATTTGTTTTATTGGACATTGGGTGTCCTTTGAATCAGCCAAGGCAGATTTAGGACATGGGAGTTCAATTTTAATTAACTCCCAAGTAACTTTTCTACTAAATTTAAATGAGTTTAGAGTCTCAATTTGAGTTTTCCATTCATGTTTTGCATGCTTTTATTATTTTTTTATTAAATATTTCTCCCCGTGTTATTTAAACTTTTGGATTAAAAAAAGGAAATCAAATCTGATTGGTATACATGATCGATTTATTTGAGTATTTTTCTACCAAATGGTTCCTTCAAAGCTTTTCCTCACTATGCAGTATACAGAAGTTGACCTGTGTTGTAGGTTCTCTGCTTTATAGTTGGTGGTGTATCGTCTATATAGTCAATCAATGCAAAAGACAAAACCGACTCCTGGGGTGCATTCGGGTTGAAGGAAACATAGCAACTGTTGATTTGAACGCAACCGGTGCTGTTCTGAATGCGGCACCCCTCCACACGCGGGAGCAAACATACCTCCAAGCTTGTGGTATTTGGGACATATGTGGTGTTTGGTATGTACTGTTATTAATTGTTGCTACAAAAAAAAAGACCAACTGAACACAACCCCCTGTTTTAGCTTGTATTGAGCTTCACTTTGCTAGGATTTGTTCATTTGATTTGATGTAACTTTTTTTTGTAAAAGAACTGGTGTTTTCTGAAGCCCAAGTGACCTTGCTGTCAAAGGAAGAGTGAGGTATCTTGAAGGAAATTACATCCCACTGTTTCCTGTAGATCTGAGCGGAATTAATATATATTCATGTTATGGTGGATTGCTTCGTCCTGCCTTCTGATTTGCTGGGTAGAAATATTAACATATTGCTTCCACCTAACCAATCCGCTCAGTTCCACAGCAGTGGAATTCAGCAGTGAAGTACTCCCTTTCACCCTCAGCACCACAGGAAGGAATGGCTTGACATGGTTTCTATAGAGATTTAATAATATTGTGTTAAATGCATTTCATTTTCCTAGCTAAAATATTACTGGTGACCTTTATATCTAAAGGTGACACGAACATTTGTGCTTAGGTTGCTGATGATTCTGAAGCCTCTCAAGCTGCCCCTTAACCCTTTTCTTCAGCACCTTGGACATGGTTTTGACTAGATACTATAGTATACAAAGTATGTCAGAATTGACTTTTCGTAGCAGGTTAGGAGAATTAACGTAATGGGTTAAGGTTGGGGTTAGCGTCAAAGCAAAAACAATATTTGCTTTTTGACATCTATTTGACCAACCGTAATCTATCCAGGCTTTGAGAGAATGACAGCAGCAAGGTGGAAATGGAAACCTGCAGAGGAAGACATGAAACGGCTGTTGGAGAGGCCTCCAATGAACACATGGCAGCTGTTGGAGAGGCCTCCATCGAACATATGGCAGCTGTTGGAGAGGCCTCCATCGAACAACACAACATGGCAGCTGTTGGAGAGGCCTCCATCGAACAACACAACATGGCAGCTGTTGGAGAGGCCTCCATCGAACAACACAACATGGCAGCTATTGGTGAGGCCTCCAACGAACACATGGCAGCTGTTGGAGAGGCCTCCAATGAACACATGGCAGCTGTTGGAGAGGCCTCCATCGAATGGCAGCTGTTGGAGAAGGCCTCCCATCGAACAACACAACATGGAGAGGCCTCGATCGAACAACACAACAACACAACATGGCAGCTGTTGGAGAGGCCTCGATCGAACAACACATGGCAGCTGTTGGAGAGGCCTCGATCGAACAACACATGGCAGCTGTTGGAGAGGCCTCCAATGAACACATGGCAGCTGTTGGAGAGGCCTCCATCGAACAACACAACATGGCAGCTGTTGGAGAGGCCTCCATCGAACAACACAACATGGCAGCTGTTGGAGAGGCCTCCATCGAACAACACATGGCAGCTGTTGGAGAGGCCTCCATCGAACAACACAACATGGCAGCTGTTGGAGAGGCCTCCATCGAACAACACAACATGGCAGCTGTTGGAGAGGCCTCCATCGAACAACACAACATGGCAGCTGTTGGAGAGGCCTCCATCGAACAACACAACATGGCAGCTGTTGGAGAGGCCTCCTTCGAACAACACAACATGGCAGCTGTTGGAGAGGCCTCCAACAAACACATGGCAGCTGTTGGAGAGGCCTCCATCGAACAACACAACATGGTAGCTGTTGGAGAGGCCTCCAAGGAACACATGGCAGCTGTTGGAGAGGCCTCGATCGAACAACACATGGCAGCTGTTGGAGAGGCCTCGATCGAACAACACATGGCAGCTGTTGGAGAGGCCTCGATCGAACAACACATGGCAGCTGTTGGAGAGGCCTCGATCGAACAACACATGGCAGCTGTTGGAGAGGCCTCGATCGAACAACACATGGCAGCTGTTGGAGAGGCCTCGATCGAACAACACATGGCAGCTGTTGGAGAGGCCTCGATCGAACAACACATGGCAGCTGTTGGAGAGGCCTCGATCGAACAACACAACATGGCGGTTGTTGGAGAGGCCTCCAACGAACACATGGTAGCTGTTGGAGAGGCCTCCATCGAATACATGGCAGCTGTTGGAGAGGCCTCCATCGAACAACACAACATGGTAGCTGTTGGAGAGGCCTCCAAGGAACACATGGCAGCTGTTGGAGAGGCCTCGATCGAACAACACATGGCAGCTGTTGGAGAGGCCTCGATCGAACAACATATATATAGCAGGGCCTCTCCAAGGGCTTGTTGAGAAGAGTGAACAGAATCTTACAGCAACAGAAAGAGTAGCAGAATATATGGTAGTCCAGTTGTTGTGTGTTATGTCAGGAAAACATGACCGCTATATAGATTGTAAGTAATCGTTTGCATTTCTGTGTGTAGTCAGAGAGCGATGTGGGTCTTTTTAAACCCAAAGTAATACATTTAACATTTACATTTAAGTCATTTAGCAGACGCTCTTATCCAGAGCGACTTACAAATTGGATAGAAGGACAAGTGGAAAAGGGCAGCATAGACACCTGTATACTTCTCTCCTCATCACTCCCTCCCTCTCGGTCTGTCCTGGACTCCTCCCCTCCACTTTTCACCTTCCCTCTCCCCCTCTGTTTAGTCCTGGCTCAGGCCCTTTCATCAACTGGAGAGGGGAGGAAGGGAGAGCTAATTTTAGCTAAGGCCCTGCTATCTGGGATCCACATTTTATATCCACCCCCCTTCTCCTGTCAGGTTTGCTTGGTGCTCTTTTTTTCCCCCCTCTTTGGTCTCCCAAATGACACCCAGTTTCCTACATAGTGGTCAGAAGTAGTGTTCTGTACAGGGAATAGGGTGCCATTTGGGATATATCCTGTCTCCATTCCTGCATCGCCCCTTCTTTCTTTCCCTCCAGCTCCCCCAGCATCGGGACTGAGTGGGGAGAACTGCTTTGAAGTAGGGAGAGTAGAATCTGGCGCCCAATAATTGAAGGAGCTAAAAATAGCGGCTGCCTTGTTAAGAAAGCTCTTTTATTTTACACACCCGGATGGAGTGCCGCTCACGCATCGCACACATGCTGGCTCGGTTCGACACGCGCTCACAGTGGGAGCTACAGGTCTGCATGTGGGGACACGTGTGTTGGAGGAGGGGGGCGGTTCTTTCTCTCCCTCTCATATTTCCGAATCGGGTGGTAGTGTCAATTCCTCACCTCTTTATCTGAATAGTTCGTTTTTCAGTGAAGCAGAAGACGACTTGTAGGAAATTCCCGACAACGAACTGATGAACATCAATACCAAGGTGGTTTATTGTGTTCATATTGTCAAGGTGTGGTTTCTATGGTTTAGATTTCTCAATTGAGCTAATGACAAATGTATTATATTATCAATCATAGCCTCCTGAATGAAGAACTTTCCTGTGATTGAAATCAAACGAGTGTTGGTCGCCAGCTAGCTCTCTCTTTTACATGCTGTATCAATTAGCCTGAGGACCAGATCAATTATCCTGAGGACGAGGTTTAGATCAATTATCCTGAGGATGAGGTTTAGATCAATTATCCTGAGGATGAGGTTTAGATCAATTATCCTGAGGATGAGGTTTAGATCAATTATCCTGAGGATGAGGTTTAGATCAATTAGCCTGAGGAAGAGGTTTAGATCAATTAGCCTGAGGAAGAGGTTTAGATCAATTAGCCTGAGGAAGAGGTTTAGATCAATTAGCCTGAGGAAGAGGTTAAGATCAATTAGCCTGAGGAAGAGGTTAAGATCAATTAGCCTGAGGAAGAGGTTAAGATCCATTAGCCTGAGGAAGAGGTTAAGATCCATTAGCCTGAGGAAGAGGTTAAGATCCATTAGCCTGAGGAAGAGGTTAAGATCAATTAGCCTGAGGAAGAGGTTAAGATCAATTAGCCTGAGGAAGAGGTTAAGATCAATTAGCCTGAGGAAGAGGTTAAGATCAATTAGCCTGAGGAAGAGGTTAAGATCAATTAGCCTGAGGAAGAGGTTAAGATCAATTAGCCTGAGGAAGAGGTTAAGATCAATTAGCCTGAGGAAGAGGTTAAGATCAATTAGCCTGAGGAAGAGGTTAAGATCCATTAGCCTGAGGAAGAGGTTAAGATCCATTAGCCTGAGGAAGAGGTTAAGATCAATTAGCCTGAGGAAGAGGTTAAGATCCATTAGCCTGAGGAAGAGGTTAAGATCCATTAGCCTGAGGAAGAGGTTAAGATCCATTAGCCTGATGAAGAGGTTAAGATCCATTAGCCTGAGGAAGAGGTTAAGATCAATTAGCCTGAGGAAGAGGTTAAGATCAATTAGCCTGAGGAAGAGGTTAAGATCAATTAGCCTGAGGAAGAGATTAAGATCAATTAGCCTGAGGAAGAGGTTAAGATCCATTAGCCTGAGGAAGAGGTTAAGATCCATTAGCCTGAGGAAGAGGTTAAGATCCATTAGCCTGAGGAAGAGGTTAAGATCCATTAGCCTGAGGAAGAGGTTAAGATCCATTAGCCTGAGGAAGAGGTTAAGATCCATTAGCCTGAGGAAGAGGTTAAGATCCATTAGCCTGAGGAAGAGGTTAAGATCAATTAGCCTGAGGAAGAGGTTAAGATCAATTAGCCTGAGGAAGAGGTTAAGATCAATTAGCCTGAGGAAGAGGTTAAGATCAATTAGCCTGAGGAAGAGGTTAAGATCAATTAGCCTGAGGAAGAGGTTAAGATCAATTAGCCTGAGGAAGAGGTTAAGATCAATTAGCCTGAGGAAGAGGTTAAGATCAATTAGCCTGAGGAAGAGGTTAAGATCCATTAGCCTGAGGAAGAGGTTAAGATCCATTAGCCTGAGGAAGAGGTTAAGATCCATTAGCCTGAGGAGGTTAAGATCAATTAGCCTGAGGAAGAGGTTAAGATCCATTAGCCTGAGGAAGAGGTTAAGATCCATTAGCCTGAGGAAGAGGTTAAGATCCATTAGCCTGAGGAAGAGGTTAAGATCCATTAGCCTGAGGAAGAGGTTAAGATCAATTAGCCTGAGGAAGAGGTTAAGATCCATTAGCCTGAGGAAGAGGTTAAGATCAATTAGCCTGAGGAAGAGTTAAGGTCAATTAGCCTGAGGAAGAGGTTAAGATCAATTAGCCTGAGGAAGAGGTTAAGATCAATTAGCCTGAGGAAGAGGTTAAGATCCATTAGCCTGAGGAGGAGCTTAAGGTCAAACTCATAATTTACAATAATGATATCAATCTGAAAGTAAATTATGAATTTGTTCTCACAATACACACACACAGCATACTCTTTAAGTGTTCATAGATTTCTAGTCTGCGGTTATTTCTTATTGGGTAACGTTAATTGTAATAGATTTCTAGTCTGTGGTTATTTCTTATTGGGTAACGTTAATTGTAATAGATTTCTAGTCTGTGGTTATTTCTTATTGGGTAACGTTAATTGTAATAGATTTCTAGTCTGTGGTTATTTCTTATTGGGTAACGTTAATTGTAATAGATTTCTAGTCTGTGGTTATTTCTTATTGGGTAGTCTGTGGTTATTTCGTTAATTGTAATAGATTTCTAGTCTGTGGTTATTTCTTATTGGGTAACGTTAATTGTAATAGATTTCTAGTCTGTGGTTATTTCTTATTGGGTAACGTTAATTGTAATAGATTTCTAGTCTGTGGTTATTTCTTATTGGGTAACGTTAATTGTAGTAGCAAGGGTGCATCTCTTCCCCATTAAGTAGGAAGGTATCATCAACATCCGGGCTGCGGCCATCAACATCCGGGCTGCGGCCATCAACATCCGGGCTGCGGCCATCAACATCCGGGCTGCGGCCATCAACATCCGGGCTGCGGCCATCAACATCCGGGCTGCTGTTGGCCTTTTGACATTGAACAATTGGGCCCATTTTTATAAAGTATCTCAGAGTAGCTGTGCGGTTATATCAACATCCGGGCTGCGGCCATCAACATCCGGGCTGCGGCCATCAACATCCGGGCTGCGGCCATCAACATCCGGGCTGCGGCCATCAACATCCGGGCTGCTGTTGGCCTTTTGACATTGAACAATTGGGCCCATTTTTATAAAGTATCTCAGAGTAGCTGTGCGGTTATTTCTTATTGGGTAACGTTAATTGTAATAGATTTCTAGTCTGTGGTTATTTCTTATTGGGTAACGTTAATTGTAGTAGCAAGGGTGCATCTCTTCCCCATTAAGTAGGAAGGTATAGGGTTCCATCCGGGCTGCGGCCATCAACATCCGGGCTGCGGCCATCAACATCCGGGCTGCGGCCATCAACATCCGGGCTGCTGTTGGCCTTTTGACATTGAACAATTGGGACCATTTTTATAAAGTATCTCAGAGTAGCTGTGCTGATCCAGGATCAGGTCTCCCCTCTGTCAACCTAATCTTATTCATTATGATATAAAATGCTATGCTGCTCCTAGATCGGCACTCTAAATGTATTCAAATGGACCCTGAAATCCTCCACTAGAGGGCAACACAGACCAGCATTTTGTCCCCCCCTGCCCCTGAACTCCTGCAATAATAATTTATGTTTTTTGATTCTCTTTGCATTGCAGAATGCATTATATCCGTGTATGAGAAGCTTTGAGACTTGGGACGCATTCAGTTTGTGAAATGTTTTATTCCTTTTTACAACGGTGTAAATAGAACATCACATTTTCCCCAAACTATGCTTACCATTCTTCAGCATTCTATAAGGTATGTTTTCTTATGTTTTGTGATCTATAGGAGGGTGACCATTTGAAATCACACCACATGTCCACAACATCCCTCTGAACCATGATAACACATGTCCACAACACAACCACTCTCTGGAGCCACCATAATGACACTTAACAGTTTATCTTCTATTAAGCGTTGCGGCCCATTGAACATGGCCCTGCTAGTCAGGTTGAGAGAATCCCTTTCTCTTCAACCCAGAATGTAAAAATTGTTCTTGGAGTCAGAACATCATAAACCACCTTGGCTGACATTCCCATTACATGGCTCTAATGAACTGTAGAGCTGAGATAAGTGAATACATCTTATTAAATGATTAGGGCTTGGGACTATGGCGACCTATTGAGGTCAACATGACTACCATGACATGGATGGAAACAATACAAAAGAGGGGTGTGTAGCTGATTGGATGAGTATGCATTTGTCTCAGGCCGGGCTCCAGAGGGAGGTGGTGTGATTATGGTGTCTCCGGAGGGAGGTTGGTGTGATTATGGGGGGGGGGGGGTCCAGAGGGAGGTTGGTGTGATTATGGGGGGGGGTCCAGAGGGAGGCTGGTGTGATTATGGTGTCTCCGGAGGGAGGTTGGTGTGATTATGGGGGGGGGGGGGGGGTCCAGAGGGAAGCTGGTGTGATTATGGGGGGGGGGGTCCAGAGGGAGGCTGGTGTGATTATGGCGGGGTCCAGAGGGAGGCTGGTGTGATTATGGGGGGTCCAGAGGGAGGCTGGTGTGATTATGGGGGGTTCAGAGGGAGGCTGGTGTGATTATGGGGGGTGTCCAGAGGGAGGGTGGTGTGATTATGGGGGGGTCCAGAGGGAGGCTGGTGTGATTATGGGGGTGTCCAGAGGGAGGCTGGTGTGATTATGGGGGGGTCCAGAGGGAGGCTGGTGTGATTATGGGGGGGTCCAGAGGGAGGCTGGTGTGATTATGGGGGGGGTCCAGAGGGAGGCTGGTGTGATTATGGGGGGGTCCAGAGGGAGGCTGGTGTGATTATGGGGGGTCCAGAGGGAGGCTGGTGTGATTATGGGGGGTCCAGAGGGAGGCTGGTATGATTATGGGGGGGGGGTCCAGAGGGAGGCTGGTGTGATTATGGGGGGTCCAGAGGGAGGCTGGTGTGATTATGGGGGGGTCCAGAGGGAGGCTGGGGGCAATTACCTTTTCCCCATAGGGCCATTGGGTGTTAAATCTGATAACATTTAGTATTTAGAAGAAAAAATGCTAAATTAGAAAGGGGCAAATACTTTTTCACAGCACTTTATGTATCTACTAACATCCGTATATGCATGCATTTCTCCTTCCCATGCAGTAGGGGGTGACATGTTCTTAGCTAAACCTCCCCCTGATTTATCGTGACCAGGTATTTCCCAAACCCACCATCCGCGGAGCCTGACACCAAAACACACACTGCCGAAAATAACCAGGAAGTGGAGGTGGAGCGTGTAGCAGCAGCTCCAGGAATAGATTAGAAGAATAAACATCAGAAAGACTGAGCGTTGAAACGGTTCCTCAGTGAGTAGTCGACTTGAGCAGGAGAACTGGGTGATTCAACAACAAGAAAACATGAAACTCAATGAGCATTCAATAAGTGGTTTACATATGTGACTATTGATGGTGGTAGTGTATACTAGAACCCTTATAGAGCCTATTGCTCCCCACTCTGGCTACCTGGGGTTGTATGTATCTAGCATATTAAAGTAGATCTAGGAACAGTTTTGGGCTTTTACATCACAATGAATAAGATTGCATGGACAACGTGGACCTGATTCCAGATCAGCACTCATACTCATACCCCCCCCCCATAAAAACCGCTATCTCATTTCGAATCCAAGTCTTTATCCTTACAGCAGTGGTCCCCAAATCTCTTCTCGGGAAATGTTGTTGTAGTCCTGAACAAACTCACCTGAACCAGCGACCTAGTCAAGGGCTTTGCTTGACACGTTGAATCAGGTGTGCTAGCTCTGGAATACATCAAATACATGGAGTGGTTAGCGGGTCCCTGATTAGAGGGAAACTTGAATATCCTTATGTTTTAAGGCTCCAGATACATGTATTTTCAATAAGACCTCGCCATGGTTTTACAAGGACTGAGAGGGGATTTTATACCATTCAGCGCCATGGGACAGCGGCATACAGATAATTACTTGATTCCCAGTGATTGATACATAAATGATTAACTTATTGATGCAACAGTTTGCTATGCAAACGAAACAGACACCAGGACAAGAACGTACCTACACGGAGAAATGCATCCATTGTGAACAAAAACGTTGTATTCTTCCTTTTAAGAAAGAAAAGCAACGCCCGCCCCCTCATGTACAACGCTGGGAATAGTAACAGCACCGCGATGAGTGCTATATATAGCAGCCAGTAAGCGCCAGAATGTCAACTTCTGCAGGAGTGCGAGGAAGTAGCTGCTACACGTGTGTGACAGTACTGAATAAACGCAGCTCGCTATAAACAGCAACCTCGTCATAAATTATACACCGAAAAAAGATTTGCTGTTGTTACAACTCCATACAAATTCAATCGCACGTGAGATTGAGCTCAAAAGACAAACACACAACATGGCGTAAATGTTGCAGCCCTACGCCAATCTATATAAAAGGGATTTATTTGGTTATTTCTGACAAAAAGGCTCGGTTATATCGTTTTAGTTGTTGTTTTGATGTTATAGCTGATCGACGATTGATATAGCCTATACTGTATGGAATATACACTGAGTACACCAAATATTAGAAACACCTGCCCTCAGAAGAGCTTTAAATCTTCGGCTTGGACTCTACAAGGTATTGAAGGCGTTCCACAGGGATGCTGGCCCATGTTGACTCCAATGCTTCCCAAAGTTGTGTCTAGTTGGCTGGATGTCCTTTGGGTGGTGGACCATTCTTGATACACATGGGAAATTGATGAGCGTGAAAAATCCAGTACTGTTGCAGTTCTTGACACAAACCTTGCGTCTGGCACCTACTACCATACCCCGTTCAAAGGCACTTAAATATTTTGTCTTGCCCATTCACCCACTGAATAGCACAATCCATGTCTCAATTCACTCAAGGCTTAAAAATCCTTCTTCAACCTGTCTCTACCCCTTCATCTACAGTGATTGAAGTTAATTTAACAAATTACATCAATAGGGGATCATAGTTTTCACCTGGTCAGTCTATGTCATGGAAAGAGCATGTGTTCTTAATGTTTTGTATACTCAGTGTGTATATAAAGAATTTGGGTTTGAAAGCGATATGGGGGTTGTAGTGTATTTTTATCACCTGCAACATGCAGAAATAGCCAATAAATATAGACTTCAGTTCTCAACCGAAGACGCTTGTGCAGCGAACCGTGTCTTTATTTGTGGTGGGAGGAAGACGTACAGCTTGGTTATGTAATGTAGCATGTGAACGCGGCGATAAACAACCAGTTGGAGGGGGTTTAGACGAGTAGACCACCATGATATGTGGTCTATGCATAAAGCGCACCAAAAACGAATAACAAGGGAACACGGTGTACTTTTGTGTCCCCGAAGATTTGGGTGTTTGGTAAAGTACAAAATGTACTCAACGTCAGAAGAACAAGTGTATTCCCAAATTCATTCGTCTAGTCATTCGGGGAACTCGGGAGGAATTCTGTGAATGACTGGGTGAAGGGATGAATGAATGAACCCAATATGAGCGCGCGCGTATGTGTGCGCGCAATCCTTGTCAATGGGTGCCCCCTTTGCGGGGGCGATATTGCACATAAAGGTTTCGGTTAAAATAATAATAAGAAAAAATAAAACATCCACCCACTCCAAACACACCCACGCACAAACTTTTTTCAAACGGGTGTTGCACAGTGGGTAAATGTGACAATGGCAGGACACCCGTCCGTTGATAAATATTCACCGCCTCTATTCATGCACACTCTTGTCTTGAGGTGGTTATTGTGCAGCAGCTCTGAACCACGTGATGCCGAGGGGTGGGTGGGGGGATGCTATAAATAGCTCCTATAGCTCTGCTTCCATTGACATCATTTAGGCAGGAGAGATGGAAAATAAACAGGGGGGAGGGTAGGGATCCTTAATCTGAGGTTGAAATTCAAACAAACCCCCACCATTAATCTCTTCCACTCCCCACATCCCATCCATGCCTTCCACCCCCCGCCCCTTCCAGCTCTCGATAGTAAACAACCAAAATCCTGTCGATTTCCTAGAACGACTATGCGTCGCCCGATACGAGATGGAATGGAAACCCGAAGGCAGATGGGAGGGACAGCAAACAAATGAAAATGATCCCTGTATACACACACAGGCACATGTGGGGGACGAGGGGGCCAACCACAAGGCAAATGTTTTGCAGAGCTTCATAATAGAAATGGAAAATGAAACCATGTATTATTGACGTGTTTAAAATCCTGCCGGTTTTAGATAGCGGCCCTATTCTAATTTCTTTATCAAGTCATATATGTTTCCGTTATGATGGAGGGAGAGTTTAAACAGGCGGAGATGGAGAGGAGGCGGGTGGAGTTGAGGTGACTTGTGTGTTTATGTTTTCATAAAGGAGGACAGCACTCTGTTTCCATGGTCGGCGGTTCTTAGTCACCTCCGGAATCGTTCTCTCCAGGCAGCCTTGGCTCTGACCCCTGAGTGCTGCTGCGTGACTCCTGATTGTTCCCGATGACGTCTTATGATCCATCTCTGGAAAGACAAGGACGCGGACGACGACCCATTTGCTTTATGCCGAGAACACCCATATAGGCCTGTCACCCTTGACAATTTTATTGTAGATTTCATGATTTATGCAAGTAAATATAAACCTTGCTTATCATGTCTGACATTTGTGTTATTACATCATATGATTCTCCCTTTTTGATTCGACTATAGGTCGCCAATAAGCCGCATAGCCTATTAGTTCATCGTTTACTTGACAATATCATTGCGAAAGAAAAACTATCATAAAACAGGCTAAGGAAAATCTAATTCACCTCCCATGATTTCATCTCAACAAATTGAGCAACTGCCCCTCAAAAACTACTTATCTAGTAGAAAATGGACTATGTGGCATCGATAAGAGTCAGAAACATCCATTCTACCATCAAAAGTGACTACAAAGTGTAAATAGGATCATTTTGGCCATAAAGTCAGTCTCGTCTACAACTGAGTTTTGTGAGACATTTGGTCGTGACTACATCACAACGTAAATTAAGGTTGGGTTTAATTCAACAATGCCCATATGCCCACAGCTGACATCACACACGTTCGCATAATCATTCATTCGCGACAGAGATCATTATCCCTGTGGTAAATTCGGATTGACTTTGGATGTCGACAGGGATAGTTAGAGACCATCAGTAAATTACACAATGTACATGGGACAATATGTTAAGACTGCCAAATTTAAATAACTTAAAAACCTCAAACCAACTATAAATTGTTGAAATTTATATACAAATATTTGAAATAATTTAATGAGAGACAAAAAAAAGTGTGCGACATGAAAACGTGAAATTTACATTGTGTTCAACACAATCTCACACTCAATTAGTGCAAATATGTACAAAAACTATTTCAGTAGATTTTGTGCGTTTTTATGAGGTTTAATTCTTCTGAAAATATACACATTTTGTGTAATTTAATTCATAGGAAAATACATTTTGGAAGGTAAAACTTCGGAACAATCTTTTGAAAGTTATTGGGGAAATATATATTTTGGGCAATGGTGTTCTACACTGCCTTTTTTTGTGTCCGACATTTATATATACTGTATATAAAAAAACGTGTTAATTAACAACCTAATATTATTAATCAACCACGTTGTCACCGAAATACTGATAATAGTAGCGTTTTATTAGATTTTTATTAATGCCAATGTGGTTTTCAATGCTTGTTTTCGCTTAATTCTTTGAGATACTGGTGTCAGATTTTTACGAGGGTTGCCAGATTGGTGTGAGAAGCTGTATTCGTCTGTTTTTTGTTGTTGTGGTTTTGATTAAGTTATTTGATTGGGGAATGGGGATACATTTCATGATGGGAAATGAATCCATCAATAAATGTGGGGAAACAGAAGACCTGCAAAAAAAAATCTGTTTGGTTTAAATCCCCGTGGTGCAACTGCATGGTATTTGCCACTATAAGGAGTCTGGACTATGATCAATTAAGACATATCTATAACGAATCTGGACTATGATCAATTAAGACATATCTATAAAGAGTCTGGACTATGATCAATTAAGACATATCTATAATGAGTCTGGACTACGATCAATTAAGACATATCTATAACGAGTCTGGACTATGATCAATTAAGACATATCTATAACGAGTCTGGACTATGATCAATTAAGACATATCTATAATGAGTCTGGACTACGATCAATTAAGACATATCTATAACGAGTCTGGACTATGATCAATTAAGACATATCTATAATGAGTCTGGACTACGATCAATTAAGACATATCTATAACGAGTCTGGACGATGATCAATTAAGACATATCTATAATGAGTCTGGACTACGATCAATTAAGACATATCTATAAAGAGTCTGGACTATGATCAATTAAGACATATCTATAATGAGTCTGGACTACGATCAATTAAGACATATCTATAAAGAGTCTGGACTATGATCAATTAAGACATATCTATAATGAGTCTGGACTACGATCAATTAAGACATATCTATAAAGAGTCTGGACTATGATCAATTAAGACATATCTATAATGAGTCTGGACTACGATCAATTAAGACATATCTATAAAGAGTCTGGACTATGATCAATTAAGACATATCTATAATGAGTCTGGACTACGATCAATTAAGACATATCTATAAAGAGTCTGGACTATGATCAATTAAGACATATCTATAATGAGTCTGGACTACGATCAATTAAGACATATCTATAAAGAGTCTGGACTATGATCAATTAAGACATATCTATAAAGAGTCTGGACTATGATCAATTAAGACATATCTATAATGAGTCTGGACTACGATCAATTAAGACATATCTATAAAGAGTCTGGACTATGATCAATTAAGACATATCTATAACGAGTCTGGACTATGATCAATTAAGACATATCTATAACGAGTCTGGACGATTATCAATTAAGATATATCTATAACGAGTCTGGACTACGATCAATTAAGACATATCTATAATGAGTATGACTATGATCAATTAAGACATATCTATAACGAGTCTGACTATGATCAATTAAGACATATCTATAACGAGTCTGGACTATGATCAATTAAGACATAAAAATATCTATTAAAATATCTATTATGAGTGTGGACTATGATCAATTATGACATATCTATAACAAGTCTGGACTATTATCAATTAAGACATATCTATAATGAGTATGACTATGATCAATTAAGACATATCTATAACGAGTCTGGACTATGATCAATTAAGACATATCTATAACGAGTCTGGACTATGATCAATTAAGGCATATCTATAACGAGTCTGGACTACGATCAATTAAGGCATATCTATAACGAGTCTGGACTACGATCAATTAAGGAATATCTATAACGAGTCTGGACTACGATCAAATAAGACATATCTATAACGAGTCTGGACTACGATCAATTAAGACATATCTATAACGAGTCTGGACTATGATCAATTAAGACATATCTATAATGAGTATGACTATGATCAATTAAGACATATCTATAACGAGTCTGGACTATGATCAATTAAGACATATCTATAACGAGTCTGGACTACGATCAATTAAGACATATCGATAACGAGTCTGACTATGGTCAATTAAGACATATCTATTACGAGTCTGACTATGATCAATTAAAAAATATCTATTACTAGTCTGGACTATGATCAATTAAGACATATCTATAATGAGTTTGACTATGGTCAATTAAGACATATCTATTACTAGTCTGGACTATGATCAATTAAGACATATCTATAATGAGTTTGACTATGGTCAATTAAGACATATCTATAATGAGTTTGACTATGGTCAATTAAGACATATCTATAATGAGTTTGACTATGGTCAATTAAGACATATCTATTACGAGTCTGACTATGATCAATTAAGACATATCTATAATGAGTATGACTATGATCAATTAAGACATATCTATAACGAGTCTGGACTATGATCAATTAAGACATATCTATAACGAGTCTGGACTATGATCAATTAAGGCATATCTATAACGAGTCTGGACTACGATCAATTAAGGCATATCTATAACGAGTCTGGACTATGATCAATTAAGACATATCTATAACGAGTCTGGACTACGATCAATTAAGACATATCTATAACGAGTCTGGACTATGATCAATTAAGACATATCTATAATGAGTATGACTATGATCAATTAAGACATATCTATAACGAGTCTGGACTACGATCAATTAAGACATATCTATAATGAGTATGACTATGATCAATTAAGACATATCTATAACGAGTCTGACTATGATCAATTAAGACATATCTATAACGAGTCTGGACTATGATCAATTAAGACATAAAAATATCTATTAAAATATCTATTATGAGTGTGGACTATGATCAATTATGACATATCTATAACAAGTCTGGACTATTATCAATTAAGACATATCTATAATGAGTATGACTATGATCAATTAAGACATATCTATAACTAGTCTGGACTATGATCAATTAAGACATATCGATAACAAGTCTGGACTATGATCAATTAAGACATATCTATAACGAGTCTGGACTATGATCAATTAAGGCATATCTATAACGAGTCTGGACTACGATCAATTAAGGCATATCTATAACGAGTCTGGACTATGATCAATTAAGACATATCTATAACGAGTCTGGACTATGATCAATTAAGGCATATCTATAACGAGTCTGGACTACGATCAATTAAGGCATATCTATAACGAGTCTGGACTATGATCAATTAAGACATATCTATAACGAGTCTGGACTACGATCAATTAAGACATATCTATAATGAGTATGACCATGATCAATTAAGACATATCCATAACGAGTCTGACTATGATCAATTAAGACATATCTATAACGAGTCTGGACTATGATCAATTAAGACATATCTATAACGAGTCTGACTATGATCAATTAAGACATATCTATAACGAGTCTGGACTATGATCAATTAAGACATAAAAAATATCTATTAAAATATCTATTATGAGTCTGGACTATGATCAATTATGACATATCTATAATGAGTCTGGACTATGATCAATTAAGACATATCTATAACGAGTCTGGACTATGATCAATTAAGACATATCTATAACGAGTCTGACTATGGTCAATTAAGACATATCTATAATGAGTATGACTATGATCAATTAAGACATATCTATAATGAGTCTGACTATGATCAATTAAGACATATCTATAACGAGTCTGGACTATGATCAATTAAGACATATCGATAACAAGTCTGGACTATGATCAATTAAGACATATCTATAACGAGTCTGGACTATGATCAATTAAGGCATATCTATAACGAGTCTGGACTACGATCAATTAAGGCATATCTATAACGAGTCTGGACTATGATCAATTAAGACATATCTATAACGAGTCTGGACTATGATCAATTAAGGCATATCTATAACGAGTCTGGACTACGATCAATTAAGGCATATCTATAACGAGTCTGGACTATGATCAATTAAGACATATCTATAACGAGTCTGGACTACGATCAATTAAGACATATCTATAATGAGTATGACCATGATCAATTAAGACATATCCATAACGAGTCTGACTATGATCAATTAAGACATATCTATAACGAGTCTGGACTATGATCAATTAAGACATATCTATAACGAGTCTGACTATGATCAATTAAGACATATCTATAACGAGTCTGGACTATGATCAATTAAGACATAAAAAATATCTATTAAAATATCTATTATGAGTCTGGACTATGATCAATTATGACATATCTATAATGAGTCTGGACTATGATCAATTAAGACATATCTATAACGAGTCTGGACTATGATCAATTAAGACATATCTATAACGAGTCTGACTATGGTCAATTAAGACATATCTATAATGAGTATGACTATGATCAATTAAGACATATCTATAATGAGTCTGACTATGATCAATTAAGACATATCTATAACGAGTCTGGACTACGATCAATTAAGACATATCTATAATGAGTATGACTATGATCAATTAAGACATATCTATAATGAGTCTGACTATGATCAATTAAGACATATCTATAACGAGTCTGGACTATGATCAATTAAGACATATCTATAACGAGTCTGACTATGATCAATTAAGACATATCTATAACGAGTCTGACTATGATCAATTAAGACATATCTATAATGAGTATGACTATGATCAATTAAGACATATCTATAACGAGTCTGGACTATGATCAATTAAGACATATCTATAACGAGTCTGGACTATGATCAATTAAGGCATATCTATAACGAGTCTGGACTACGATCAATTAAGGCATATCTATAACGAGTCTGGACTATGATCAATTAAGACATATCTATAACGAGTCTGGACTACGATCAATTAAGACATATCTATAATGAGTATGACCATGATCAATTAAGACATATCCATAACGAGTCTGACTATGATCAATTAAGACATATCTATAACGAGTCTGGACTATGATCAATTAAGACATATCTATAACGAGTCTGACTATGATCAATTAAGACATATCTATAACGAGTCTGGACTATGATCAATTAAGACATAAAAAATATCTATTAAAATATCTATTATGAGTCTGGACTATGATCAATTATGACATATCTATAATGAGTCTGGACTATGATCAATTATGACATATCTATAATGAGTCTGGACTATGATCAATTAAGACATATCTATAACGAGTCTGGACTATGATCAATTAAGACATATCTATAACGAGTCTGACTATGGTCAATTAAGACATATCTATAATGAGTATGACTATGATCAATTAAGACATATCTATAATGAGTCTGACTATGATCAATTAAGACATATCTATAACGAGTCTGGACTACGATCAATTAAGACATATCTATTACGAGTCTGGACTATGATCAATTAAGGCATATCTATAACTAGTCTGGACTAGTATCAATTAAGGTATATCTATAACGAGTCTGGACTATGATCAATTAAGACATATCTATAACGAATCTGGACTATGATCAATTCAGACATATCTATAAAGAGTCTGGACTACGATCAATTAAGACATATCTATAATGAGTATGACTATGATCAATTAAGACAAATCTATAACGAGTCTGGACTATGATCAATTAAGACATATCTATAACGAGTCTGGACTATGATCAATTAAGACATATCTATAACGAATCTGTACTATGATCAATTCAGACATATCTATAAAGAGTCTGGACTACGATCAATTAAGACATATCTATAATGAGTATGACTATGATCAATTAAGACATATCTATAACGAGTCTGACTATGATCAATTAAGACATATCTATAACGAGTCTGGACTATGATCAATTAACACATAAAAAATATCTATTAAAATATCTATTATGAGTCTGGACTATGATCAATTATGACATATCTATAATGAGTCTGGACTATGATCAATTATGACATATCTATAATGAGTCTGGACTATGATCAATTAAGACATATCTATAACGAGTCTGGACTATGATCAATTAAGACATCTATAACGAGTCTGGACTATGATCAATTAAGACATATCTATTACGAGTCTGGACTATGATCAATTAAGACATATCTATAACGAGTCTGACTATGGTCAATTAAGACATATCTATAATGAGTATGACTATGATCAATTAAGACATATCTATAATGAGTCTGACTATGATCAATTAAGACATATCTATAACGAGTCTGGACTACGATCAATTAAGACATATCTATTACGAGTCTGGACTATGATCAATTAAGGCATATCTATAACTAGTCTGGACTAGGATCAATTAAGGCATATCTATAACGAGTCTGGACTATGATCAATTAAGACAAATCTATAACGAGTCTGGACTATGATCAATTAAGACAAATCTATAACGAGTCTGGACTATGATCAATTAAGACATATCTATAACGAGTCTGGACTATGATCAATTAAGACATATCTATAACGAATCTGTACTATGATCAATTCAGACATATCTATAAAGAGTCTGGACTATGATCAATTAAGACATATCTATAATGAGTATGACTATGATCAATTAAGACAAATCTATAACGAGTCTGGACTATGATCAATTAAGACATATCTATAACGAGTCTGGACTATGATCAATTAAGACATATCTATAATGAGTATGACTATGATCAATTAAGACATATCTATAACGAGTCTGGACTATGATCAATTAAGACATATCTATAACGAGTCTGGACTATGATCAATTAAGGCATATCTATAACGAGTCTGGACTACGATCAATTAAGGCATATCTATAATGAGTATGACTATGATCAATTAAGACATATCTATAATGAGTCTGACTATGATCAATTAAGACATATCTATAACGAGTCTGGACTACGATCAATTAAGACATATCTATAATGAGTATGACTATGATCAATTAAGACATATCTATAATGAGTCTGACTATGATCAATTAAGACATATCTAAAACGAGTCTGGACTATGATCAATTAAGACATATCTATAACGAGTCTGACTATGATCAATTAAGACATATCTATAACGAGTCTGACTATGATCAATTAAGACATATCTATAATGAGTATGACTATGATCAATTAAGACATATCTATAACGAGTCTGGACTATGATCAATTAAGACATATCTATAACGAGTCTGGACTATGATCAATTAAGGCATATCTATAACGAGTCTGGACTACGATCAATTAAGGCATATCTATAACGAGTCTGGACTATGATCAATTAAGACATATCTATAACGAGTCTGGACTACGATCAATTAAGACATATCTATAATGAGTATGACCATGTTCAATTAAGACATATCCATAACGAGTCTGACTATGATCAATTAAGACATATCTATAACGAGTCTGGACTATGATCAATTAAGACATATCTATAACGAGTCTGACTATGATCAATTAAGACATATCTATAACGAGTCTGGACTATGATCAATTAAGACATAAAAAATATCTATTAAAATATCTATTATGAGTCTGGACTATGATCAATTATGACATATCTATAATGAGTCTGGACTATGATCAATTATGACATATCTATAATGAGTCTGGACTATGATCAATTAAGACATATCTATAACGAGTCTGGACTATGATCAATTAAGACATATCTATAACGAGTCTGACTATGGTCAATTAAGACATATCTATAATGAGTATGACTATGATCAATTAAGACATATCTATAATGAGTCTGACTATGATCAATTAAGACATATCTATAACGAGTCTGGACTACGATCAATTAAGACATATCTATTACGAGTCTGGACTATGATCAATTAAGGCATATCTATAACTAGTCTGGACTAGTATCAATTAAGGTATATCTATAACGAGTCTGGACTATGATCAATTAAGACATATCTATAACGAATCTGGACTATGATCAATTCAGACATATCTATAAAGAGTCTGGACTACGATCAATTAAGACATATCTATAATGAGTATGACTATGATCAATTAAGACAAATCTATAACGAGTCTGGACTATGATCAATTAAGACATATCTATAACGAGTCTGGACTATGATCAATTAAGACATATCTATAACGAATCTGTACTATGATCAATTCAGACATATCTATAAAGAGTCTGGACTACGATCAATTAAGACATATCTATAATGAGTATGACTATGATCAATTAAGACATATCTATAACGAGTCTGACTATGATCAATTAAGACATATCTATAACGAGTCTGGACTATGATCAATTAACACATAAAAATATCTATTAAAATATCTATTATGAGTCTGGACTATGATCAATTATGACATATCTATAATGAGTCTGGACTATGATCAATTATGACATATCTATAATGAGTCTGGACTATGATCAATTAAGACATATCTATAACGAGTCTGGACTATGATCAATTAAGACATCTATAACGAGTCTGGACTATGATCAATTAAGACATATCTATTACGAGTCTGGACTATGATCAATTAAGACATATCTATAACGAGTCTGACTATGGTCAATTAAGACATATCTATAATGAGTATGACTATGATCAATTAAGACATATCTATAATGAGTCTGACTATGATCAATTAAGACATATCTATAACGAGTCTGGACTACGATCAATTAAGACATATCTATTACGAGTCTGGACTATGATCAATTAAGGCATATCTATAACTAGTCTGGACTAGGATCAATTAAGGCATATCTATAACGAGTCTGGACTATGATCAATTAAGACAAATCTATAACGAGTCTGGACTATGATCAATTAAGACAAATCTATAACGAGTCTGGACTATGATCAATTAAGACATATCTATAACGAGTCTGGACTATGATCAATTAAGACATATCTATAACGAATCTGTACTATGATCAATTCAGACATATCTATAAAGAGTCTGGACTATGATCAATTAAGACATATCTATAATGAGTATGACTATGATCAATTAAGACAAATCTATAACGAGTCTGGACTATGATCAATTAAGACATATCTATAACGAGTCTGGACTATGATCAATTAAGACATATCTATAATGAGTATGACTATGATCAATTAAGACATATCTATAACGAGTCTGGACTATGATCAATTAAGACATATCTATAACGAGTCTGGACTATGATCAATTAAGGCATATCTATAACGAGTCTGGACTACGATCAATTAAGGCATATCTATAACGAGTCTGGACTATGATCAATTAAGACATATCTATAACGAGTCTGGACTACGATCAATTAAGACATATCTATAACGAGTCTGGACTATGATCAATTAAGACATATCTATAATGAGTATGACTATGATCAATTAAGACATATCTATAACGAGTCTGGACTACGATCAATTAAGACATATCTATAATGAGTATGACTATGATCAATTAAGACATATCTATAACGAGTCTGACTATGATCAATTAAGACATATCTATAACGAGTCTGGACTATGATCAATTAAGACATAAAAATATCTATTAAAATATCTATTATGAGTGTGGACTATGATCAATTATGACATATCTATAACAAGTCTGGACTATTATCAATTAAGACATATCTATAATGAGTATGACTATGATCAATTAAGACATATCTATAACTAGTCTGGACTATGATCAATTAAGACATATCTATAACGAGTCTGGACTATGATCAATTAAGGCATATCTATAACGAGTCTGGACTACGATCAATTAAGGCATATCTATAACGAGTCTGGACTATGATCAATTAAGACATATCTATAACGAGTCTGGACTATGATCAATTAAGACATATCTATAATGAGTTTGACTATGGTCAATTAAGACATATCTATTACGAGTCTGACTATGATCAATTAAAAAAGATCTATTACTAGTCTGGACTATGATCAATTAAGACATATCTATAACGAATCTGGACTATGATCAATTAAGACATATCTATAAAGAGTCTGGACTATGATCAATTAAGACATATCTATAATGAGTCTGGACTACGATCAATTAAGACATATCTATAACGAGTCTGGACTATGATCAATTAAGACATATCTATAACGAGTCTGGACGATGATCAATTAAGATATATCTATAACGAGTCTGGACTACGATCAATTAAGACATATCTATAATGAGTATGACTATGATCAATTAAGACATATCTATAACGAGTCTGACTATGATCAATTAAGACATATCTATAACGAGTCTGGACTATGATCAATTAAGACATAAAAATATCTATTAAAATATCTATTATGAGTGTGGACTATGATCAATTATGACATATCTATAACAAGTCTGGACTATTATCAATTAAGACATATCTATAATGAGTATGACTATGATCAATTAAGACATATCTATAACTAGTCTGGACTATGATCAATTAAGACATATCTATAACGAATCTGGACTATGATCAATTCAGACATATCTATAATGAGTCTGGACTATGATCAATTCAGACATATCTATAAAGAGTCTGGACTACGATCAATTAAGACATATCTATAATGAGTATGACTATGATCAATTAAGACATATCTATAACGAGTCTGGACTATGATCAATTAAGACATATCTATAATGAGTATGACTATGATCAATTAAGACATATCTATAACGAGTCTGGACTATGATCAATTAAGACATATCTATAACGAGTCTGGACTATGATCAATTAAGGCATATCTATAACGAGTCTGGACTACGATCAATTAAGGCATATCTATAACGAGTCTGGACTACGATCAATTAAGGCATATCTATAACGAGTCTGGACTACGATCAATTAAGGAATATCTATAACGAGTCTGGACTACGATCAAATAAGACATATCTATAACGAGTCTGGACTACGATCAATTAAGACATATCTATAACGAGTCTGGACTATGATCAATTAAGACATATCTATAATGAGTATGACTATGATCAATTAAGACATATCTATAACGAGTCTGGACTATGATCAATTAAGACATATCTATAACGAGTCTGGACTATGATCAATTAAGGCATTTCTATAACGAGTCTGGACTACGATCAATTAAGGCATATCTATAACGAGTCTGGACTATGATCAATTCAGACATATCTATAACGAGTCTGGACTATGATCAATTAAGACATATCTATAACGAGTCTGGACTACGATCAATTAAGACATATCTATAACGAGTCTGGACTATGATCAATTAAGACATATCTATAACGAGTCTGGACTATGATCAATTAAGGCATATCTATAACGAGTCTGGACTACGATCAATTAAGGCATATCTATAACGAGTCTGGACTATGATCAATTAAGACATATCGATAACAAGTCTGGACTATGATCAATTAAGACATATCTATAACGAGTCTGGACTATGATCAATTAAGGCATATCTATAACGAGTCTGGACTACGATCAATTAAGGCATATCTATAACGAGTCTGGACTATGATCAATTAAGACATATCTATAACGAGTCTGGACTATGATCAATTAAGGCATATCTATAACGAGTCTGGACTACGATCAATTAAGGCATATCTATAACGAGTCTGGACTATGATCAATTAAGACATATCTATAACGAGTCTGGACTACGATCAATTAAGACATATCTATAATGAGTATGACCATGATCAATTAAGACATATCCATAACGAGTCTGACTATGATCAATTAAGACATATCTATAACGAGTCTGGACTATGATCAATTAAGACATATCTATAACGAGTCTGACTATGATCAATTAAGACATATCTATAACGAGTCTGGACTATGATCAATTAAGACATAAAAATATCTATTAAAATATCTATTATGAGTCTGGACTATGATCAATTATGACATATCTATAATGAGTCTGGACTATGATCAATTAAGACATATCTATAACGAGTCTGGACTATGATCAATTAAGACATATCTATAACGAGTCTGACTATGGTCAATTAAGACATATCTATAATGAGTATGACTATGATCAATTAAGACATATCTATAATGAGTCTGACTATGATCAATTAAGACATATCTATAACGAGTCTGGACTATGATCAATTAAGACATATCGATAACAAGTCTGGACTATGATCAATTAAGACATATCTATAACGAGTCTGGACTATGATCAATTAAGGCATATCTATAACGAGTCTGGACTACGATCAATTAAGGCATATCTATAACGAGTCTGGACTATGATCAATTAAGACATATCTATAACGAGTCTGGACTATGATCAATTAAGGCATATCTATAACGAGTCTGGACTACGATCAATTAAGGCATATCTATAACGAGTCTGGACTATGATCAATTAAGACATATCTATAACGAGTCTGGACTACGATCAATTAAGACATATCTATAATGAGTATGACCATGATCAATTAAGACATATCCATAACGAGTCTGACTATGATCAATTAAGACATATCTATAACGAGTCTGGACTATGATCAATTAAGACATATCTATAACGAGTCTGACTATGATCAATTAAGACATATCTATAACGAGTCTGGACTATGATCAATTAAGACATAAAAAATATCTATTAAAATATCTATTATGAGTCTGGACTATGATCAATTATGACATATCTATAATGAGTCTGGACTATGATCAATTAAGACATATCTATAACGAGTCTGGACTATGATCAATTAAGACATATCTATAACGAGTCTGACTATGGTCAATTAAGACATATCTATAATGAGTATGACTATGATCAATTAAGACATATCTATAATGAGTCTGACTATGATCAATTAAGACATATCTATAACGAGTCTGGACTACGATCAATTAAGACATATCTATAATGAGTATGACTATGATCAATTAAGACATATCTATAATGAGTCTGACTATGATCAATTAAGACATATCTATAACGAGTCTGGACTATGATCAATTAAGACATATCTATAACGAGTCTGACTATGATCAATTAAGACATATCTATAACGAGTCTGACTATGATCAATTAAGACATATCTATAATGAGTATGACTATGATCAATTAAGACATATCTATAACGAGTCTGGACTATGATCAATTAAGACATATCTATAACGAGTCTGGACTATGATCAATTAAGGCATATCTATAACGAGTCTGGACTACGATCAATTAAGGCATATCTATAACGAGTCTGGACTATGATCAATTAAGACATATCTATAACGAGTCTGGACTACGATCAATTAAGACATATCTATAATGAGTATGACCATGATCAATTAAGACATATCCATAACGAGTCTGACTATGATCAATTAAGACATATCTATAACGAGTCTGGACTATGATCAATTAAGACATATCTATAACGAGTCTGACTATGATCAATTAAGACATATCTATAACGAGTCTGGACTATGATCAATTAAGACATAAAAAATATCTATTAAAATATCTATTATGAGTCTGGACTATGATCAATTATGACATATCTATAATGAGTCTGGACTATGATCAATTATGACATATCTATAATGAGTCTGGACTATGATCAATTAAGACATATCTATAACGAGTCTGGACTATGATCAATTAAGACATATCTATAACGAGTCTGACTATGGTCAATTAAGACATATCTATAATGAGTATGACTATGATCAATTAAGACATATCTATAATGAGTCTGACTATGATCAATTAAGACATATCTATAACGAGTCTGGACTACGATCAATTAAGACATATCTATTACGAGTCTGGACTATGATCAATTAAGGCATATCTATAACTAGTCTGGACTAGTATCAATTAAGGTATATCTATAACGAGTCTGGACTATGATCAATTAAGACATATCTATAACGAATCTGGACTATGATCAATTCAGACATATCTATAAAGAGTCTGGACTACGATCAATTAAGACATATCTATAATGAGTATGACTATGATCAATTAAGACAAATCTATAACGAGTCTGGACTATGATCAATTAAGACATATCTATAACGAGTCTGGACTATGATCAATTAAGACATATCTATAACGAATCTGTACTATGATCAATTCAGACATATCTATAAAGAGTCTGGACTACGATCAATTAAGACATATCTATAATGAGTATGACTATGATCAATTAAGACATATCTATAACGAGTCTGACTATGATCAATTAAGACATATCTATAACGAGTCTGGACTATGATCAATTAACACATAAAAAATATCTATTAAAATATCTATTATGAGTCTGGACTATGATCAATTATGACATATCTATAATGAGTCTGGACTATGATCAATTATGACATATCTATAATGAGTCTGGACTATGATCAATTAAGACATATCTATAACGAGTCTGGACTATGATCAATTAAGACATCTATAACGAGTCTGGACTATGATCAATTAAGACATATCTATTACGAGTCTGGACTATGATCAATTAAGACATATCTATAACGAGTCTGACTATGGTCAATTAAGACATATCTATAATGAGTATGACTATGATCAATTAAGACATATCTATAATGAGTCTGACTATGATCAGTTAAGACATATCTATAACGAGTCTGGACTACGATCAATTAAGACATATCTATTACGAGTCTGGACTATGATCAATTAAGGCATATCTATAACTAGTCTGGACTAGGATCAATTAAGGCATATCTATAACGAGTCTGGACTATGATCAATTAAGACAAATCTATAACGAGTCTGGACTATGATCAATTAAGACAAATCTATAACGAGTCTGGACTATGATCAATTAAGACATATCTATAACGAGTCTGGACTATGATCAATTAAGACATATCTATAACGAATCTGTACTATGATCAATTCAGACATATCTATAAAGAGTCTGGACTACGATCAATTAAGACATATCTATAATGAGTATGACTATGATCAATTAAGACAAATCTATAACGAGTCTGGACTATGATCAATTAAGACATATCTATAACGAGTCTGGACTATGATCAATTAAGACATATCTATAACGAATCTGTACTATGATCAATTAACACATAAAAAATATCTATTAAAATATCTATTATGAGTCTGGACTATGATCAATTATGACATATCTATAATGAGTCTGGACTATGATCAATTATGACATATCTATAATGAGTCTGGACTATGATCAATTAAGACATATCTATAACGAGTCTGGAATATGATCAATTAAGACATATCTATAACAAGTATGACTATGATCAATTAAGACATATCTATAATGAGTCTGACTATGATCAATTAAGACATATCTATAACGAGTCTGGACTACGATCAATTAAGACATATCTATTACGAGTCTGGACTATGATCAATTAAGGCATATCTATAACTAGTCTGGACTAGCATCAATTAAGGTATATCTATAACGAGTCTGGACTATGATCAATTAAAAAATATCTATTACGAGTCTGGACTATGATCAATTAAGACATATCTATAACGAATCTGGACTATGATCAATTCAGACATATCTATAAAGAGTCTGGACTACGATCAATTAAGACATATCTATAATGAGTATGACTATGATCAATTAAGACAAATCTATAACGAGTCTGGACTATGATCAATTAAGACATATCTATAACGAGTCTGGACTATGATCAATTAAGACATATCTATAACGAATCTGTACTATGATCAATTCAGACATATCTATAAAGAGTCTGGACTACGATCAATTAAGACATATCTATAATGAGTATGACTATGATCAATTAAGACATATCTATAACGAGTCTGACTATGATCAATTAAGACATATCTATAACGAGTCTGGACTATGATCAATTAACACATAAAAAATATCTATTAAAATATCTATTATGAGTCTGGACTATGATCAATTATGACATATCTATAATGAGTCTGGACTATGATCAATTATGACATATCTATAATGAGTCTGGACTATGATCAATTAAGACATATCTATAACGAGTCTGGACTATGATCAATTAAGACATCTATAACGAGTCTGGACTATGATCAATTAAGACATATCTATTACGAGTCTGACTATGGAACCCTAATTTGCCCTGAATTTGGTAAACCCTGGCCTACTGCACGAGGGCAAACGTAGATATTGAGGTGGCGCCATTGAAACATGAGGAAGCGCCATAGAAACGTGAGGTGGCGCCATAGAAACGTGAGGTGGCGCCATAGAAACGTGACATGGCGCCATAGAAACGTGAGGTGGCGCCATAGAAACGTGAGGTGGCGCCATAGAAACGTGAGGTGGCGCTGTCCATGATGCTGGAAATGGCTGCCAATGCTAGGCTCCTATGCGTGTTGAGGCACACGGTAAACCCCCAGTCCAATAGACAACTGATCTCATGTGAATTTTGTTTTACAACATAGGGATGCAACATTTCAATATGTGATACCATGAAATTTCATGTGACATCATTTGAGCACATGCAAAAGCCGAGAGGTTAAACGTCTTTTAGAATACTTTACTTTAAATTACATGAATTCCTTATAAATATTCATGGTCCCCAGGTTTCATTCTAGTTCCAAGGTCTGTTCCAGGGACATTCTCAGAACGTTGTGTCATGGTCCCCTTCAGGTTTCATTCTAGTTCCTGGTTTGTTCCAGGGAAGTTCTCAGAATGTTGTGTCATTGGTCCCCTTCAGGTTTCATTCTAGTTCCTGGTTTGTTCCAGGGAAGTTCTCAGAACGTTGTGTTATTGGTCCCCTTCATATTTCATTCTAGTTCCTGGTTTGTTCCAGGGAAGTTCTCAGAATGTTGTGTCATTGGTCCCCTTCAGGTTTCATTCTAGTTCCTCGTTTGTTCCAGGGAAGTTCTCAGAATGTTGTGTCATTGGTCCCCTTCAGGTTTCATTCTAGTTCCTGGTTTGTTCCAGGGAAGTTCTCAGAATGTTCTCAGAATTGTGTCATGGTCCCCTAGAGGTTTTTGTCTAGTTGCAGTGAAAATTTGGGGCATTTACAACGAGTTACTGTATTTTTTATGTTAAATGACAGTATGCTGATTACTTGGGAATGAACCGCACTTCGGGATTTGAACTCACTACATCTTGGTTACGAGCTACCTGAAGTTCCTGCCGAGCCTCCAGGTCTATGGACATAACAGAGATTGGCTATATATTTCTTGCCAAGAATATATTTTTTTTCACTTTGCCTTAAGTTGCAGTAAAAATAAAATACTTATGTCATGCAATAAAATGCAAATGAATTACTTAAAAATCATACAATGTGATTTTCTGGATTTTTGTTTTAGACTCCGTCTCTCACAGTTGAAGTGTACCTATGATAACAATTACAGACCTCTACATGCTTTGTAAGTTGGAAAACCTGTAAAAATCGGCAGTGTATCAAATACTTGTTCTCCCCACTGTAAATTCAGAGCCATATCCCTGTAATGCTTAGATAATATCTTATGTCAAGTGTTATTGAAGTGTTGTAGTTGGAGGTTCACTTGGCACATCAAAAGCCTTTTCTTTTGGGGTGTTGCTATAGGCTACCAAGTGCTAACTGTCTGTATCTAAATAATGTGTGAAATGCTTGATAGTGTATGTGATGTAAACAGAGGTCTACTTTCTTTTTAGCCTTAGACCTGAATACTGACTGATTTTCATCAAGCTGTCCACTAAAGAGGGAGCGTTCACTGTAACCAGTCCCTGTAATCTGGTTCAGGTTATTAATAAACCTATCAGGGTGTTTAAAAACACTCCAGGAACAAGATCATCCACATGTATCGATCACATTTTTACTAACACTGTAGAACTTTGTCCTAAAGCTGTATCCATTCCCATTGGATGCAGTGATCACAATATAGTGGCTATACCCAGGAAAGCCAAAGTTCCAACAGCTGGGCCTAAAATAGTGTATAACAGATGATACAATAGATTTAGCTGTAACTCTTATGTGGATGATGTTAAAAATATTTGTTGGTCTGATGTGATTAATAAGGAGCATCTTGATGCACTTGATGAATTTATGAAATTGCTTCTTCCAATTATTGATAAACATTCACCTGTTAATGCCAGTGGCTGGTCATTGGTAAAAATAGAAAAGAGTAGGGGGCTTAAGAGAGCTGCCCTGTGGTATACCACACTTTACATGTTTTACATTAAAGAAGCTTCCATGAAAGAAACCCCTTTGAGTTATATTAGATAGATAGCTCTGAATCCACGATATGGCAGAGTTTGAAAAGCCATAACACATACGTTTTCTCAACAACAGGTTTAGGATCAATAATGTCAAAGGCTGCACTGAAATCTAACAGTATAGCACCCACAATCTTCCTATTATACATTTCTATCAACCAATCTTCAGACATTTGTGTCAGTGAAGTATATTTGAGTGTCCTTCTCTATAAGAATGCTGGAAGTCTGTTGTTCATTTGTTTACAGAGAAATAACATTCTATTTGTTCCAACACAATTTTTTCCAACAGTTTGCTAAGAGCTGGCAGCAAGCTTATAGGTCTGCTGTTAGAACCAGTAAAGGCCGCTTTACCACTTTTGGGTAGTGGAATGACTTTGGCTTCCATCCAGGCCTGAGGACAAAGACTTCCCTCTAGGCTCATATTAAAGATATTACAGATAGGAGTGGCTATAGAGTCAGCTACCATCCTCAATAACTTTCCATCTAAGTTGTCAATGCCAGGAGGTTTGTCATTATTGATCAATAACAATAATTTTCCACGTCTCCCACACTAACTTGACAAAATTCAAACTTGCAATGTTTTTCTTTCATTATTAGTTTTTTATGCATGAATATAATCGCTCACTGTTCATTGTTGGCATTTCATGCCTACGTTTGCCCACTTTGCCAATGAAATAATCATTAAAATAATTGGCAACATCAAATGGTTTTGTGATGAATAATCCATCTGATTCGTCGAAAGATGGAGTTGAATTTGTCTTTCTGCCCATCATTTAAATTACTCCAAAGTTTTTTTTCCATCATTCTTTATATCACTGAATTTGGTTTCATAATACAGTCTCTTCTTTTTGTTGAGTTGAGTCACATAATTTCTCAATTTGCAGTAAGTCAGTCAGTAAGATGTGCAGCCAGACTTATTAGCCCCTCCTTTTGCCCCATCTCTTTCAACCATACAGTTTTTTAATTCCTCATCAATCCATGGAGCCTTAACAGTTCTAACAGTCAGTTTCTTAATGTTTATGCCAATGCAAGCTGAGCAACTCATTTGACACTATTCTTCAAGAGAATGGGTCGGTAATGAGCTGCAATGTAAAGATGTCATTGTCCATTTTCCAGAATTTGTCTTTTTTTTTACTGGAAATGACTTATTAAAGGTCAAAACAACTTACTGGCAAAACGTTGCCTGACACTAGCAATCCGTGACAGTAACCTACTGTGCCTTCACTGACGTTTTGTTGACAACATGCACATCACTTGCTGATTGGCAGCATACTGTAGCAGCATCAGCCTATCAGAAGATTGCAGGAGTGGCTTATTTGAGGTGTGGATTTTTTGGTGTCCCATGAGAGGGAATGTCATTCAAGTCAACCTACTCTGTTGTATTCTATCCATAAACATTAAGCACGAAATAATATAGCAGGAAATCCAGGGTTCTGGAATCCAAGAGGTTGTGAGTTCAAATCCTACGTGTGGTTGCCTCCCAAGTGTGCTAATTGATGTTGGAAGGTCAATTCCATTTAACTTCCAGTCAATTCAGAAAGTGCACCCAATTCCACATTTTCCAGTATTGAAAATAATTTGAATTTCTGTGTACTTCCTGAAAAGTTTGTTATTGTACGTACTGTGGAAACAACTATTCATGTATTTCTACAAGTGAACTGTATGTTTACGGTAAATATACTGTACAACAACAAACTGTTTTCAGGAAGTACACAGAAATTCTAATTATTTTCAATACTGGAAAATGATTGAGACAGTAGATCTAGCTGGTCTGTCTTAATATAATAGAGACAGTAGCTCTAGCTGGTATGTCGTAATATAATAGAGAATAGATCTAGCTGGTATGTCATACAATAGTAGAGACATTAGATCTAGCTGGTCTGCCATAACATAGAGGCAGTAGATGTAGCTGGTCTGCCATAACATAACAGAGGCAGTAGATCTAGCTGGTCTGCCATAACATAGAGGCAGTAGATGTAGCTGGTCTGCCATAACATAGAGGCAGTAGATGTAGCTGGTCTGCCATAACATAATAGAGGCAGTAGATTTAGCTGGTCTGCCATAACATAGAGGCAGTAGATGTAGCTGGTCTGCCATAACATAATAGAGGCAGTAGATTTAGCTGGTCTGCCATAACATAATAGAGGCAGTAGATGTAGCTGGTCTGCCATAACTTAATAGAGGCAGTAGATCTAGCTGGTGTAACGGTTTTCTAGGTGTGGTGAAGGAGAGTCGGACCAAACTGCAGCGTGTAGATTGCGATCCATGTTTAATGAACAAAAAAACGTAACACGAATCTAAAACACAAACACTACAAAACAAAGAACGTAACGAAAACCGAAACAGCCTATACTAGTGAAAACTAACATAGACAGGAACAAGGACACTAAGGACAATCACCCACGACAAACTCAAAGAATATGGCTGCCTAAATATGTTTCCCAATCAGAGACAACGATAAACACCTGCCTCTGATTGAGAACCACTCCAGACAGCCATAGACTTTGCTAGATCACCCCACTAGCTACAATCCCAATACATACACACCAAAACCCCAAGACAAAACACACCACAATACAAAAACCCCATGCCACACCCTGGCCTGACCCAATACATGAAGATAAACACAAAATACTTCGACCAGGGCGTGACAGAACCCCCCCCCCCTAAGGTGCGGACTCCCGAATGCACCTCAAAACAATAGGGAGGGTCCGAGTGGGCGTCTGTCCATGGTGGCGGCTCGGGCGCGGGACGTGGACCCCACTCAGTTAATGTCTTAGTCCCCTCTCCATGCGTCCCTGGATAGTCCACCATCTCCGCCGACCATGGCCTTGTAGTCCTCACCCAGAACCCCACTGGACTGAGGAGCAGATCGGGACTGAAGGACAGCTCGGGACTGAGGCAGCTCGGGACTGAGAGAAAGCTCGGGAGTGAGAGAAAGCTGAGAGAAAGCTCGGGAGTGAGAGAAAGCTCGGGAGTGAGAGGAAGCTCGGGAGTGAGAGGAAGCTCGGGAGTGAGAGGAAGCTCGGGAGTGAGAGGAAGCTCGGGAGTGAGAGGAAGCTCGGGAGTGAGAGGAAGCTCAGGCAGGTAGATAGATCTACCAGATCCTGGCTGACTGGCGGATCTGGCGGATTCTGGTTGACTGGCAGATCTGGAAGATTCTGGTTGACTGGCAGATCTGGAAGATTCTGGTTGACTGGCAGATCTGGAAGATTCTGGTTGACTGGCAGATCTGGAAGATTCTGGTTGACTGGCAGATCTGGAAGATTCTGGTTGACTGGCTGACTGGCGGATCCTGGCTGACTGGCGGATCCTGGCTGACTGGCGGATCCTGGCTGACTGGCGGATCCTGGCTGACTGGCGGATCCTGGCTGACTGGCAGTTCTGGCAGATCCTGGCCGACTGGCAGATCCTGGCCGACTGGCAGTTCTGGCCGACTGGCAGTTCTGGCGGCGCTGGGCAAACTGGCGGTACTGGCGGCGCTGGGCAGACTGGCGGCGCTGGGCAGACTGGCGGCGCTGGGCAGACTGGCGGCGCTGGGCAGACTGAAAGATCTGGCTGCTCCATGCTGACTGTCGGCTCTGGCTGCTCCACGCTGACTGGCGGCTCTGGCTGCTCCATGTGGGCTGACAGTTCTGGCGGATTCTTACAGACTGGCAGCTCCTTGCAGACTGACAGCTCCTTACAGACTGGCAGCTCCTTGCAGACTGGCAGCTCCTTGCAGACTGGCAGCTCCTTGCAGACTGGCAGCTCCTTGCAGACTGGCAGCTCCTTGCAGACTGGCAGCTCCTTGCAGACTGATATCTCTGGCTGATCCATGCGGACTGACATCTCTGGCTGCTCCATGTGGACTGACAACTCTGGCGGCTTCTTACAGACAGACTGACAGCTCCTTGCAGACTGGCAGCTCCTTGCAGACTGGCAGCTCCTTGCCGACTGGCAGCTCCTTGCCGACTGGCAGCTCTGGCTGCCCTGAATAGACAGGAGACTCAGCAGCGCTGTAGAGGAAGAAGGCTCTAGCTGCGCTGAACAGGCGGGAGACTCCGGTAGCGCAGGAGAGGAGAAAGGCTCTGATAGTGCTGAACAGGCGGGAGGCTCTGGCAGTGCAGGAGAGGCGAGGTGCACGCACTGGTGGTACTGGGCCGAGGACACGCACAGGAAGCCTGGTGCGGGGAGCTGCTACCGGAGGGCTGGTGTGTGGAGGTGGCACAGGATGGGCTAGACCGTGAAGGCGTACTGGAGATCTTGAGAGCAGTGTTGGTACAGGACGTGCAAGGCTAGGGATGTGCACAGGAGGCCTGATGCGTGAGGCTTGCACCAACTTCACCAGCCGACTAACACGCACCTCAGGACGAGTATGGAGCGCTGACCCAGGTGCCATCAAATCCCGACATGTTCCGTCGGGCGAATTCCATGCAAAAAGCACCAACACAGCAACTCCCTCATTTCTCTCTCCTCCAATTTCCCCATTAACTCCTTCACAGTCTCTGCTTCGCTCACCTCCAACACCGGTTCTGGTCTCCTCCTTGGCTCCTCACGATAAACATGGAGAGTTGGCTCAGGTCTGACTCAATAAATGTTTGGGGCTGACTCTCAGGCTTCCATCCGCTCTGCCGTGCTACCTCCTCATAATGCCGCCTCTCTGCTTTTGCTGCCTCCAGCTCGGCTTTGGGGCGACAATAATCTCCAGGCTGTTCCCAGGGTCCTTTCCCATCTAGAATCTCCTCCCAAGTCCATTTCTCCATGTAGTGCAGCCTCTCCCACTGTAGTTGCTGCTGCTGCTCCTGCTGCCTCTATTGCCTCTCCTGCGGCTCCTGCCTGTTGACACGCTGCTTGGTCCGGTTGTGGTGGGTGATTCTGTAACGGTTTTCTAGGTGTGGTGAAGGAGAGTCGGACCAAACTGCAGCGTGTAGATTGCGATCCATCTTTAATGAACAAAAAAAGTAACACGAATCTAAAACACAAACACTACAAAACGTAACGAAAACCGAACCAGCCTATACTAGTGAAAACTAACATATACAGGAACAAGGACACTATGGACAATCACCCACGACAAACTCAAAGAATATGGCTGCCTAAATATGTTTCCCAATCAAAGACAACAATAAACACCTGCCTCTGATTGAGAACCACTCCAGACAGCCATAGACTTTGCTAGATCACCCCACTAGCTACAATCCCAATACATACACACCAAAACCCCAAGACAAAACACACCACAATACAAAACCCCATGCCACACCCTGGCCTGACCCAATACATGAAGATAAACACAAAATACTTCGACCAGGGCGTGACAGAACCCCCCCCCCCCTAAGGTGCGGACTCCCGAATGCACCTCAAAACAATAGGGAGGGTCCGAGTGGGCGTCTGTCCATGGTGGCGGCTCGGGCGCGGGACGTGGACCCCACTCAGTTAATGTCTTAGTCCCCTCTCCATGCGTCCCTGGATAGTCCACCATCTCCGCCGACCATGGCCTTGTAGTCCTCACCCAGAACCCCACTGGACTGAGGAGCAGATCGGGACTGAAGGACAGCTCGGGACTGAGGCAGCTCGGGACTGAGAGAAAGCTCGGGAGTGAGAGAAAGCTGAGAGAAAGCTCGGGAGTGAGAGAAAGCTCGGGAGTGAGAGGAAGCTCGGGAGTGAGAGGAAGCTCGGGGAGTGAGAGGAAGCTCGGGAGTGAGAGGAAGCTCGGGAGTGAGAGGAAGCTCGGGAGTGAGAGGAAGCTCAGGCAGGTAGATAGATCTACCAGATCCTGGCTGACTGGCGGATCTGGCGGATTCTGGTTGACTGGCAGATCTGGAAGATTCTGGTTGACTGGCAGATCTGGAAGATTCTGGTTGACTGGCAGATCTGGAAGATTCTGGTTGACTGGCAGATCTGGAAGATTCTGGTTGACTGGCAGATCTGGAAGATTCTGGTTGACTGGCTGACTGGCGGATCCTGGCTGACTGGCGGATCCTGGCTGACTGGCGGATCCTGGCTGACTGGCGGATCCTGGCTGACTGGCGGATCCTGGCTGACTGGCAGTTCTGGCAGATCCTGGCCGACTGGCAGATCCTGGCCGACTGGCAGTTCTGGCCGACTGGCAGTTCTGGCGGCGCTGGGCAAACTGGCGGTACTGGCGGCGCTGGGCAGACTGGCGGCGCTGGGCAGACTGGCGGCGCTGGGCAGACTGGCGGCGCTGGGCAGACTGGCGGCGCTGGGCAGACTGAAAGATCTGGCTGCTCCATGCTGACTGTCGGCTCTGGCTGCTCCACGCTGACTGGCGGCTCTGGCTGCTCCATGTGGGCTGACAGTTCTGGCGGATTCTTACAGACTGGCAGCTCCTTGCAGACTGACAGCTCCTTACAGACTGGCAGCTCCTTGCAGACTGGCAGCTCCTTGCAGACTGGCAGCTCCTTGCAGACTGGCAGCTCCTTGCAGACTGGCAGCTCCTTGCAGACTGGCAGCTCCTTGCAGACTGATATCTCTGGCTGATCCATGCGGACTGACATCTCTGGCTGCTCCATGTGGACTGACAACTCTGGCGGCTTCTTACAGACTGACAGCTCCTTGCAGACTGGCAGCTCCTTGCAGACTGGCAGCTCCTTGCCGACTGGCAGCTCCTTGCCGACTGGCAGCTCTGGCTGCCCTGAATAGACAGGAGACTCCAGCAGCGCTGTAGAGGAAGAAGGCTCTAGCTGCGCTGAACAGGCGGGAGACTCCGGTAGCGCAGGAGAGGAGAAAGGCTCTGATAGTGCTGAACAGGCGGGAGGCTCTGGCAGTGCAGGAGAGGCGAGGTGCACGCACTGGTGGTACTGGGCCGAGGACACGCACAGGAAGCCTGGTGCGGGGAGCTGCTACCGGAGGGCTGGTGTGTGGAGGTGGCACAGGATGGGCTAGACCGTGAAGGCGTACTGGAGATCTTGAGAGCAGTGTTGGTACAGGACGTGCAAGGCTAGGGATGTGCACAGGAGGCCTGATGCGTGAGGCTTGCACCAACTTCACCAGCCGACTAACACGCACCTCAGGACGAGTATGGAGCGCTGACCCAGGTGCCATCAAATCCCGACATGTTCCGTCGGGCGAATTCCATGCAAAAAGCACCAACACAGCAACTCCCTCATTTCTCTCTCCTCCAATTTCCCCATTAACTCCTTCACAGTCTCTGCTTCGCTCACCTCCAACACCGGTTCTGGTCTCCTCCTTGGCTCCTCACGATAAACATGGAGAGTTGGCTCAGGTCTGACTCAATAAATGTTTGGGGCTGACTCTCAGGCTTCCATCCGCTCTGCCGTGCTACCTCCTCATAATGCCGCCTCTCTGCTTTTGCTGCCTCCAGCTCGGCTTTGGGGCGACAATAATCTCCAGGCTGTTCCCAGGGTCCTTTCCCATCTAGAATCTCCTCCCAAGTCCATTTCTCCATGTAGTGCAGCCTCTCCCACTGTAGTTGCTGCTGCTGCTCCTGCTGCCTCTATTGCCTCTCCTGCGGCTCCTGCCTGTTGACACGCTGCTTGGTCCGGTTGTGGTGGGTGATTCTGTAACGGTTTTCTAGGTGTGGTGAAGGAGAGTCGGACCAAACTGCAGCGTGTAGATTGCGATCCATCTTTAATGAACAAAAAAAGTAACACGAATCTAAAACACAAACACTACAAAACGTAACGAAAACCGAACCAGCCTATACTAGTGAAAACTAACATATACAGGAACAAGGACACTATGGACAATCACCCACGACAAACTCAAAGAATATGGCTGCCTAAATATGTTTCCCAATCAAAGACAACAATAAACACCTGCCTCTGATTGAGAACCACTCCAGACAGCCATAGACTTTGCTAGATCACCCCACTAGCTACAATCCCAATACATACACACCAAAACCCCAAGACAAAACACACCACAATACAAAAACCCCATGCCACACCCTGGCCTGACCCAATACATAAAGATAAACACAAAATACTTTGACCAGGGCGTGACAGCTGGTCTGCCATAACATAATAGAGGCAGTAGATTTATCTGGTCTGCCATAACATAATAAGAGACAGTAGATCTAGCTGGTCTGCCATAACATAATAGAGGCAGTAGATCTATCTGGTCTGCAATAACATAATAGAGGCAGTAGATCTAGCTGGTCTGCAATAACATAATAGAGGCAGTAGATCTAGCTGGTCTGCCATAACATAATAAGAGACAGTAGATCTAGCTGGTCTGCCATAACATAATAGAGGCAGTAGATCTATCTGGTCTGCAATAACATAATAGAGGCAGTAGATCTAGCTGGTCTGCAATAACATAATAGAGGCAGTAGATCTAGCTGGTCTGCAATAACATAATAGAGGCAGTAGATCTAGCTGGTCTGCAATAACATAATAGAGGCAGTAGATCTAGCTGGTCTGCCATAACATAATAAGATAATATAATAATAATAAGAGACAGTAGATCTAGCTGGTCTGCCATAACATAATAAGAGACAGTAGATCTAGCTGGTCTGCAATAACATAATAAGAGACAGTAGATCTAGCTGGTCTGCAATAACATAATAGAGGCAGTAGATGTAGCTGGTCTGCCATAACATAATAGAGGCAGTAGATCTATCTGGTCTGCCATAACATAATAGAGGCAGTAGATCTAGCTGGTCTGCAATAACATAATAGAGGCAGTAGATCTATCTGGTCTGCAATAACATAATAGAGGCAGTAGATCTAGCTGGTCTGCAATAACATAATAGAGGCAGTAGATCTAGCTGGTCTGCCATAACATAATAAGAGACAGTAGATCTAGCTGGTCTGCAATAACATTTACATTTCATTTACATTTACATTTAAGTCATTTAGCAGACGCTCTTATCCAGAGCGACTTACAAATTGGTGCATTCACCTTATGACATCCAGTGGGACAGTCACTTAACAATAGTGCATCTAAAACTTAGGGGGGGGTGGGGTGAGAGGGATTACTTAACCTATCCTAGGTATTCCTTAAAGAGGTGGGGTTTCAGGTGTCTCCGGAAGGTGGTGATTGACTCCGCTGTCCTGGCGTCGTGAGGGAGTTTGTTCCACCATTGGGGGCCAGGGCAGCGAACAGTTTTGACTGGGCTGAGCGGGAGCTGTACTTCCTCAGTGGTAGGGAGGCGAGCAGGCCAGAGGTGGATGAACGCAGTGCCCTTGTTTGGGTGTAGGGCCTGATCAGAGCCTGGAGGTACTGAGGTGCCGTTCCCCTCACAGCTCCGTAGGCAAGCACCATGGTCTTGTAGCGGATGCGAGCTTCAACTGGAAGCCAGTGGAGAGAACGGAGGAGCGGGGTGACGTGAGAGAACTTGGGAAGGTTGAACACCAGACGGGCTGCGGCGTTCTGGATGAGTTGAAGGGGTTTAATGGCACAGGCAGGGAGCCCAGCCAACAGCGAGTTGCAGTAATCCAGACGGGAGATGACAAGTGCCTGGATTAGGACCTGCGCCGCTTCCTGTGTGAGGCAGGGTCGTACTCTGCGGATGTTGTAGAGCATGAACCTACAGGAACGGGCCACCGCCTTGATGTTAGTTGAGAACGACAGGGTGTTGTCCAGGATCACGCCAAGGTTCTTGGCGCTCTGGGAGGAGGACACAATGGAGTTGTCGACCGTGATGGCGAGATCATGGAACGGGCAGTCCTTCCCCGGGAGGAAGAGCAGCTCCGTCTTGCCGAGGTTCAGCTTGAGGTGGTGATCCGTCATCCACACTGATATGTCTGCCAGACATGCAGAGATGCGATTCGCCACCTGGTCATAATAGAGGCAGTAGATCTAGCTGGTCTGCAATAACATAATAGAGGCAGTAGATCTAACTGGTATGTCATACAATAGTAGAGACATTAGATCTAGCTGGTCTGTCATAACATAATAGAGGCAGTAGATCTAACTGGTATGTCATACAATAGTAGAGACATTAGATCTAGCTGGTCTGTCATAACATAATAGAGGCAGTAGATGTAGCCAATTCCACATTTTCCAGTATTGAAAATAATTTGAATTTCTGTGTACTTTCTGAATACAGTTTGTTGTTGTACAGTATATTTACCGTAAACATACAGTTCAGTTGTAGAAATACATGAATAGTTGTTTCCACTCTTTTAACTGCAACTCAGTACCCAATAACTTACTTTAAAACGACAGGATTTAAAAAATCAGTTTTTGCCATAAGTGCATCTAAACAAGTATCCTGTAAGTTTAAATGCAATTGCAAGTGAGGCGTGCAAAGTTCATTTGCAGGATGGGCAAAAAAGTACCCAAGTGCATTGCTATTCACAGTAAATATATAGCGAAACACTATTACTGTAGAAACATAGTGTACTTTTTTTTAATCTGCCAAATTAAAAGCAATGGCTAACAGTGTAGTTTTATGTTGTCACGTTTTGAACCACATGATTTTACACGTGGAAAATCACGATTTCATACTACGTGAAAATAAAGGTGTTTTTGAACACTTCAAATAAATGTAAATTCATGTGAAAACATGTTTTAGGAAGACCTCTTGTGAAATTTCTGTCTTTTTGGACCACTACACATGTGTGACATTTCACATGTAAATTCATGTGAAAACGTGTTTTTGGAATACTTCATGTGACATTTCAAAATTCCCAGGTTTTGCATGGGATTTTGGGGAAGTTGTCGAAATTGTGCAACCTTAGGGCAAACTAAGACAGAATCTTTGTCCGATTTCTACACAGGGGGCTTTCCAGGTATAAACAGCCACCCACATTATCTGAGAATGAACAACGCAATGACACCTGTTGGCGAATAATTGGCAGCAGTTAAATCTATAATGTATATAATCTCAATGAAAAGCTTTATGTGAATTAATTCGGTCGTTTGTTTTAGATTTTACAGCCCATCAACAAAGGCTGTCCTACTGAACGTTAAGGTAATGTAACACCCAAATTAGCTCTCGTAAAGGCAGCAGCCTGTAGCATGTCAGTCTTTGAGGCTTCTTGTTCTTGTTCTGTATGTGGCAATTGCACTGTTCTGGGTCTGTGTAGCCTTGCAGAAAGAAGGGTTAAATGCGGAGGTTTTTCAACATACTCTCTCCAGTCAGCTGGAGATGTGCGCTATTTTTAGACCAGGAGAGAGAGAGGGGGAGATGAGAGAGAGAGAGAGAGAGAGAGAGAGAGAGAGAGAGAGAGAGAGAGAGAGAGAGAGAGAGAGAGAGAGAGAGAGAGAGAGAGAGAGCTGCCTTTAGTCTGATCGAAGTCATTTATTTTTCATATTTTCGCTCTTCCACAGCTCCACACACAGAAACCCCTCAAAATCAACTCTGGACCTCGAAGCCGTTTACACTGCGTTTTTTCAATGTTCCCCTCTAATTAATTATCAGGTAGAACAGAAAACCAGGAAGCTCCGGACCTCTATTTTCAAAGCAGGGCTTCTGATATTATTAGAATGGTCTGGTTTAGGGGGATGTTCTATCGTTCCAATGTTGCCCTCCCAACATTTACCCCCTTTCTCTCTCTATCACCCATACCCACCCATTTCGCCCCACCCTCTCCCGTTGAATTCATTTGATACTATTTTAGAAAGTCTGTGTTTCTAAGGGATACCTAATGACGCAATGACGTCAATGCAGGTCAATAGCACACGGGTGAAATGGACTGGCGGGCTGAGAATAGCCGTGTGCCTGTGGCTGCGCGCGAACTCCTCTAGCTGTCTCCCAATGCCCGGGAACGAGTCTCCGCGTTAAGACTGTTCGTTTGCACACGGTATAGCCTACTCATTGTAAGAAGGACTGCCTATTTATAATATTCACTAGACACAAAACGCTCGTGCTTTTAATGAATTGTTATTGTTGGAGATCCCGTTGCATCCTCGCTGTGTGAAGAGCTGGTCGTCTGACACTCTATGAATGGAGCGGGACAAGTCCCTGTCTCGCTCTGCTTCACGGTACACGGTTCATTCACACTTTCCTACTTCCCCCATCTCCAAGTCATTCACATATGTCGCGGTGCGCATCGTAGGAACCACACCAATAATGTTCCCACCAGAGAGAACTGAAACGACGAGCACGGCGTGACCCCCTCCGTCAGTCCTGACGCAAGAGGTGCATACTGTTCCACTTTGGCTCCTAGAGTTATTTCCCTTTCTTGGTCTCAAAAAGCATCTAATTTAAGACGAATCCCTTTTGTAGGCTACTCGAGCACAGCCAGACAAGACTTCTTAGACAGGTAAGTGCTTTCTTTTGTGCCAGCGGGAATCATGACTTCTCCAGAGGTGCCACAAGTTGTCTCTTTCAACCCTGGCAATCAGGGTAGGCAGACATGATAAACCTTTAGTTCAGCATAATCTTGAAGCTATTTTATGTAGCCTTAGGACCGAAACATGACAGATATTTTAGCCCATTGCCCATATGTCCGAGGCATCTGAACACATGCATATGTACAATCGTTATTGTTATAATTTAGGCAATGAAAACTAACACTGTGGCTGTATGAACGGTGCACATTATTTTGTTAGAGTTACTGGGAGAGTTACTGGGAGAGTTACTGTTAGTCCTGCAATATGGGAGAGATCCAACAATAAACACAGGGAGTTGTAGACAGTGCGGGCTTCGCTAATGCGTAGGCGTATTCACGTGCTGGGGTTCCGTCGCTTAGCCCGGTACTCTGCTGGGATGCCTAGTAACAGCTCTCTGAGAGAGAGAGAGAGAGAGAGAGAGAGAGAGAGAGAGAGAGAGAGAGAGAGAGAGAGAGAGAGAGAGAGAGGAGGAGGGGGTAGGGGAGATATATATATATATATATAGAGAGAGAGAGAGAGGGGGGGTAGGGAGATATATATATATATATATATATATATAGAGAGAGAGAGGGGGGTAGGGATATATATATATATATAGAGAGAGAAAGAGGGAGGGGGTAGGGGGAGGTATATATATATATATATATATATATATATATATATATATATATATATATATATATATATATATGAGAGAGAGAGGGAGAGAGAGAGAGAGAGAGAGAGAGAGAGAGAGAGAGAGAGAGAGAGAGAGAGAGAGAGAGAGAGAGAGAGAGAGCATGGATGGCACATAGCCTATAGCAGCTCCGCACATGGCGCGTAATAGACAAAGCTGTAACATTGATTCACGAGCTAAGAGGTAAGCACTTTATTTGTAGGCTACACTGTTACACTTTGATAATGTGTTCATGTGGGACTTGCGTCAGCGAGAACTTCTTGTATATTCCGCTGATGTACGTCATCCGAATGACATCGACTGAGTTATTTGAACGTTTAGCCTACCTTCGTAGTTTCGTAGTTTTGGTGACCCTTTTTCCCTTGTCATAGCGTGTGACATTAGGTCTTCAAGAGCAATTATTTCGCTAGGCTGTATGCGTGTCCTAAAGGCACTGTATGGGTGTTGTTATGACGACAAAATAAACAACGACGTTGCAATTGGTCACTATAGGCTATAGGTCTACTCGTTTTTATGGACTCGCATGAGATAAGTAAGCATACATTTTGCGTCTATTAACGTCTCAGCACCATGGACAGCGTCACCTTGCGGCTAATCTAACCACGGTCGGGCAATATTCTACTGCGCCCCTCGTAATTTTTCAGCACCATGGACAGCGCCACTGTGCTGCCAATCTCACCACGTTTTTTTTACGCAGTGCTTTTTATTTGCCCCCTTCTGAACTTTACATCACCATTGAGTTCTGATAACTTCAGGAAGATGGCGGATATAAAACGTGATATTGAAATATCTGGGAGGGCATTTTCAACATTTGAAGTAAAATATAATTATCAACATAAAAACAGGGACATTATATAGACCAGGCAAAGGAATAAAATAGTTTATGCTATGGCAACCAGTTTGGCTTTACATCTGGGCTGGCGCATTGATCTAATATTTTTAGAGTCATTTCCGATGCACTGTACATTCAAAGAGTACAGTATCTAAACGGAGGCGCTAGCCTGCATCTACTTTTACCCTCCAGGTTCTTTTTAGCCTACCATTGGAAACGTAGGTCGTTTTCAGGGCACGCCTTATGTAGTTATGTTCGAGTCGGGGAGACACTAGCTCGGCAAAACAAATGCTCCAGCTGATATTTTCATTAATCCGAGAGAAAGCTCCATTGAAAGCAGTGGAAGACGATGCTCCAGGGGGGATTGGAGGGAGAGAACTCGGGCTGAATGTGGCGACACCGTGCGGCGATCTTGGTGTTCTTCACTGATAGTCCCGCTCATTGATATTTGTTGCTGGTTCACTGATTGAAAGATTGCAGCTGCAGCAGAGGTGGATGAGAGAGAGAGAGAGAGAGAGAGAGAGAGAGAGAGAGAGAGAGAGAGAGAGAGAGAGAGAGAGAGAGAGAGAGAGAGAATAGAGAGAGAATAGAGAGAATAGAGAGAGAATAGAGAGAGTAGAGAGTGAGAGAGAGAGAGAGAGAGAGAGAGAGAGAGAGAGAGAGTAGAGAGAGAGAGAGAGAGAGAGAGTAGAGAGAGAGAGAGAGAGTAGTGAGAGTAGAGAGAGAGAGTAGAGAGAGTAGAGAGAGAGAGAGAGAGAGAGAGAGAGAGAGAGAGAGAGTAGAGAGAGAGAGAGAGTAGAGAGAGAGAGAGAGAGAGAGAGAGAGAGTAGAGAGTAGAGAGAGAGAGAGAGAGAGAGAGAGAGAGAGAGAGAGAGAGAGAGAGAGAGAGAGAGAGAGAGAGAGAGAGAGAGAGTAGAGAGAGAGAGAGAGAGAGAGAGAGAGAGAGTAGAGAGAGAGAGAGAGAGAGAGAGAGAGAGAGAGTAGAGAGAGTAGAGAGAGAGAGAGAGAGAGAGAGAGAGAGAGAGAGAGAGAGAGAGAGAGAGAGAGAGAGAGAGAGAGAGAGAGAGAGAGAGAGAGAGAGAGAGAGAGAGAGAGAGAGAGAGAGAGAGAGAGAGAGAGAGAGAGAGAGAGAGAGAGAGAGAGAGAGAGAGAGAGAGAGAGAGAGAGAGAGAGTAGAGAGAGAGAGAGAGAGAGAGAGAGAGAGAGAGAGAGTAGAGAGAGAGAGAGAGAGAGAGAGAGAGAGAGAGAGAGAGTAGAGAGAGTAGAGAGAGAGAGAGAGAGAGAGAGAGAGAGAGAGAGAGAGAGAGAGAGAGAGAGAGAGAGAGAGAGAGAGAGAGAGAGAGAGAGAGAGAGAGAGAGAGAGAGAGAGAGAGAGAGAGAGAGAGAGAGAGAGAGAGAGAGTAGAGAGAGAGAGAGAGAGTAGAGAGAGAGAGAGAGAGTAGAGAGAGAGTAGAGAGAGAGAGAGAGTAGAGAGAGAGAGAGAGTAGAGAGAGAGAGAGTAGAGAGAGAGTAGAGAGAGAGAGAGAGAGAGAGAGAGAGAGAGAGAGAGAGAGAGAGAGAGAGAGAGAGAGAGAGAGAGAGAGAGAGAGTAGAGAGAGAGAGAGAGAGAGAGAGAGAGAGAGAGAGAGAGAGAGAGAGAGAGAGAGAGAGAGAGAGAGAGAGTGAGAGAGAGAGTAGAGAGAGTAGAGAGAGAGAGAGAGAGAGAGAGAGAGAGAGAGTAGAGAGAGAGTGAGAGAGAGAGAGAGAGAGAGAGAGAGAGAGAGAGAGAGAGAGAGAGAGAGTAGAGAGAGTAGAGAGAGAGAGAGTAGAGAGAGAGAGAGAGAGTAGAGAGAGAGAGAGAGAGAGAGAGAGAGAGAGAGAGAGAGAGAGAGAGAGAGTAGAGAGAGAGAGAGAGAGAGTAGAGAGAGTAGAGAGAGAGAGAGAGAGAGAGAGAGAGAGAGAGAGAGAGAGTAGAGAGAGAGAGAGAGAGAGAGAGAGAGAGAGAGAGAGAGAGAGAGAGAGAGAGAGAGAGAGAAGGGTGTGGGCGGGTAGGTGGGTGGGTGGAGAGAGGGAGAGAGAGAGAGAGAGAGAGAGAGAGAGAGAGAGAGAGAGAGAGAGAGAGAGAGAGAGAGAGAGAGAGAGAGAGAGAGAGAGAGAGAGAGAGAGAGAGAGAGAGAGAGAGAGAGAGAGAGAGAGAGAGAAGGGTGTGGGCGGGTAGGTGGGTGGGTGGAGAGAGGGAGATGAGGGATGGAAGAGATGAGGGAAGAAGGCAAGGGGTAACCTCAAGCGACAATACAAATGGTGCTAGAGTAGTGTTGTAGTAGGTAGCCTAGCGGTTAAAAGCGTTGGACCAGTAACCTAAAGGTCGTTGGTTAAAATCCCAGAATTGACTACATGAACTGGTCCTGTAATCTCTGGACAAGAGCGTCAGCTGAATGACTAAAATTTAGAAAAATACAATTTAAAAAAAGTAGTATCCAAGGCTTTTCAACAGTTTATAGGGAGCAAAACAGGAGGTGCCCCAACGTTTATGATCCTACGGTTTCTGTCAATATCTAGTTATGAATGAAACTTCTATAGCTTTCTAAAAGCCCCAGCACACTTCCACCCCGCCCTTAGTGTCAGGAGCTGTCCCAACTTGCTCTCCGCTGCAGAGTGGAAGCTGCAGCAGACAGCGGAAATACAGTGTACTATTCATCATAATACAAGTCAATACGCATTATAAATAGCATCAACCACTGCGACGGACGCAACCTTTTTTTCCCTCTGAGATGACTTTTTGCACACACACACACACACACACACACACACACACACACACACACACACACACACACACACACACACACACACACACACACACACACACACACACACACACACACACACACACACACACACACACACACACACACACACACACACACACACACACACACACACACACACACACACACACACACACACACACACACACACACACACACACACACACACCGGTATCTCGTGACTTTTCACGCTGGTGCATGCTGGCAAGAGGTCAGGGTGAACCCGGGAAAGCAGAGTAGGGGGATGGAGGTTGGGGAGGGGGTTAAGGATACGAGAGAGACTATTTAGAGCTAGGGTGTGTGCACAGGTTGTATCTGGCGTGTTGGTGCGCTTGTGCTTTGCTCTGACAGTTCTGATCTCACTTTGAGTCGATTCCGCTGGTGAGCGAGTCTAGCGCGTGGGTACGGGCAGCGAGCGTATAGAGATTGCATTGTTATTGTCACCAGTTCAGATAGAATGTTTGCCTAACAAATACACGGATGGGAACCAAGCCTTAAGACGACAGTTCATACCAATCCAGTGGACGAGAAAAGCGCTTGAGACACAGGGGCGGGGGAGATGGAGAAAATGGTTAATTCGTACTATAGCGCTATATGAGACGCATAGACTACATGGCCGTTTCTAGCCTCTCCACCCTTAATATTACCCAACCATTTTATTTCCAAAGCAAATTAAAAGATGGACAGACAGCAAATGTCGAGGCGGCGTCTTTAATCAGGCGCTATAGGCTGTAAAGTGGGGAGAATCTAAACGTGACGTCAATGCCTAGTAACTGACGCAGCCCCTCCACAAAAAAAAAATAGGGCTTTTTTATTTTTTCGTCAGAAAGCTTATTTTTTTTCCGATAAAAAGACTAAACCACCGGGATAACGTGGGGTTATCCATGTTATGTGAAGGGACCTGATATATTTCGTATGTATAGGCCTATTTTCTGAATTGCAAATCAACCAACTGCTGTGTAGTGAATTCTTCAGCGAAAGTTGCATGGAGACAGGCGCGAGAAGGCGCCAGAAGAGCTGAGCGAGAGCACGCGAAATCAAATATACATAATAACAATAATATACGACAAGTACGAATGAGAGCGATACGGAGAGGCAGCTCTTGTGCAGAGTTGGTAGATGAAAATGTATGTAGCCTTCATTACATGCGCTCCACGTAACGTTCCTGAGCGATGCCTTTGTGAGTGTTTTTTCCCGACTTACTGCGACCTAAAAATAGCACCATGGTTTGATCGCGCGCCAGAAATAGACAGAGGGTCTCACTTGTATAAAAAGGAAGCCGATCCTGAGAAAACTTGGACGTGCCATATTAAGGCTATTTATGAAGCATGGACTGAATATTTGTTTATACCCAATGTGTTATTCCATGTGTCAGTAGAGCATGTTTATGAATGCATTGTAAATGTGTTTTTTCCTTCTCATTCCCTCGGTTCTGCAAGTGGTCCCTAGCCCCTGCTATATGGTAAGTGAGACTTTGAATGTGCGATGTTTTTAATTCAATGTACTTTCTCAGTTTGTCATTTTTGCTCTGTTGCTTGTCTGTTGAGTCGTGCTTCCCATCCCATTTAGCTCACAACGTAGTAACCGAAAAAGACTATAATTCTTGGTCTTATTTTTATCGGTTTTGACAACATTCAAGTGAAACCATGCAGCCTTTCTCTGCAGGAAAGGGAATCACCCCACTGGTAAAATAGCAAGTTCAATCTCCTTTGTCTGTTGTTGGCGCTGTTGCGTCTCTTTTCACATCTCTTTCCTCCCGCCAAAAAAACATAAGCTTGCGAGGGAAAATCCTTCTCTGATGAGCCTAATCTGCGCTAATTTCCCCCTTTTTTTAAGAGGATGCATAAAGACAGGAATGGAGGAGGAGGAGGAGAAGGCGGAGGAGAGGAAGAAAGGAGACGAGCAACGATGAAAAGTGGGAGCTGCAGCCTGAAACGTTGTACCGACTTGGGGAAACCCAGAGCTGTCCAACAGTAATGGTGCTGAAAATAACATCGAATGGCACCAGGGGGGTTCCGTACATCACCAAACCTTAGGCGCGCGTGTTCGGAAACGAAACCAATGGTATTTCAATGAATGAAAACGTTTGCTCTTTCGCGGAGCCTGATCGGAGTCCTTTCCCTCAGGATCAATAGCCTACATGAAACTCCCGATTGTCGTTAGCTTTGAATGAGTTCGCCAGTAGCAGGTAGACTGTAGCAGCAGAGCGTAACATAGACTATATACAGGGTAGGGTAGGTTACTTTCCAAGTGTAATCCGTTACAGTTACTAGTCACCTATCCAACATTGTAATCAGTAATGTAACTTTGGGATTCCCCAAACTCGGGAACGTAATCTGATTACTTTTACTTTTATTACTTTCCCTTTAACAGGCATTAGAAGAAAACAACAAGGATCCATCACACGTATTTGGCGTGTGTTCTCTGACTGGTGGTCAGACTAGCTCAGGTGGAACAAACTTGCGTCTTTTTTGAATGCTGAATTGAATGTCTTTGAGAAAAACAGAAAGGTGTCATGTATTTTTCCGCAAACATCCTTTCTGAATTTAAAAAGAATCCATGTTTTTCAAAGTATCTGTAATCTGATTGCAATATGTTTTCGCCGGTAACGTAACTGATTACAGTTACAGGTTTTTTGTTGTTGTTGTAATTAGCTTACATGTTGCCTAACTACTGCTACATATCATAGAGTAACATAGGGGAGTCTTCTTCCCGCCAGCGTCGTTTGAACAGTTTAAACTGATAGTGTGTAGGGCTAAAACAGGGAGGCGAGAGGCGGGTAGACTTGGATTACCCTTCTGCACACGTCATGCATTGCCATCTTCAGTGTATCAAGCTACCTATAGGCTATACCGTATGATATGACCGTATACCCATCTTCTGAAGCATCCCCAAAACATTTTTCTTCATTCTTAAACAATGTGACCGTCACCATCCCATGTTTCATTGAAAAAATAGTATACCGTTTGCAATGCTGCTTTTCAATCCCATATGCATGACTTTATGACAAAGTGAAGACGAACCTCGTTTTTTTATTTGAATAAGGGAGCGATTCTAGAGGTCGTGATTTGAGGGCCATATACCGTACCGCCAAATTCCTGTTTTGGTCAGACTTCTCTCCACAGTAACTTAGTGTTATACTGTAGATGTGGTAAAGGGGGGGGGGGTCGATATTGATGGTTTGACAACAATATATCGGGCTGCCAATTGGGCTGCCAAATGGGCAAGGAATCACCCATACAATTATGAAAGTGTCGAAGCAATCACAGCCAATTTAGCAACGATGTAGGGCCCATAGATTAAAGTAGCCTAAGCAATGTGTCGCATGTCAAAATATTGAATCGAGTTCAACCAACGCTCGAATCTGCCTGCAGTTTCGTTCACGTCACACAATAATCATGCTCACTCACTCATAGCTACAGTCCTCGCACGACTTTTGTCCGATAGCCTATATATAGCATTATTTTCGCCGCGGGAGAATAGTTTGCAGTACACGACATCTACAGTGTCATATCATGGAAAAATACATCGTCAATGACTGGCTCGTGTTGTGATAGAGTGTGTAACCATTCACCTGTTATATTACGTCCACCTTTTAAAAAACCTTCTCATTTACTCATCCTTTATCCAAAGTCAGCACCAGATATAGAGACACAACTCCTTCCTTCAATAATTACATTTCGGGCCGTGTAATTTCAGTGGAAACCACGGATTCTCGAGTCGTGACAGCTAAACTGAGTAATGTGCGCGTTGGCTGCGTCAGGAGTAGCCGTCACTGTGCAGTGCAGACGGAGGGAGAGAATCGTGACTGACTGGACAGACGGTCGCAAATGAAAATAGCACCCATTAAAAATACCCAGCAGGGACTGGGCAACGTTTTTGATACATTTTCATTGATGTCCCCCTGAATACTACCTCGTTCCTGTACCCTACATGCTTTACTAATCGTGGCACCAACTTGATGCAGGAGAAGAGAGTTTCAGGGATAGTGGGGCGGTGGGGAGGAAGAGGAGAAGGGGGGAAGGAGGGGGGGGTCTTGGTTTGGGATAAAACGAGACACACATTGGGGAGGGAAGATCCATACATAGAGCGTGACCCAGCCTCCTACTCGGTACAGTAACTTTCCCTGTTCCAAGAGGAACAAGTACACAGGGGCTCTTGAGATTAAAAAAACTCAAACAAATTGATGGGGTCTAAAAACATAGAGACATGGGACTGTGAGAAAATAACTTCAAGGGTAAGTAGAGTTTTGCTATTCTGTAACTTTCCCGATTTATCTAAATTTATTAAGTCCATTAAAGATTGTTTAACCATTAGTGTGTGCAGAGTTTAAGAATTGGGCTAGGTGACTATTGTTATTATTGACGTATTATTATTATCATTCTGGTGTTTTGTTCCGACTCTTCTTCTTCTTCTTCTTCTTCTTCTTCTTCTTCTTCTTCTTCTTCTTCTTCTCCTTCTGTGTTGGAGCCTTCATTGTCATTCTGGTGTTTTGTTCCGACTCTTCTTCTTCTTCTTCTCCTTCTGTGTTGGAGCCTTCATTGTCATTCTGGATAGCACTTGCTATAATTCTGAATCTTTAACATGTGGTACTGACAGCAAGTGTGTTTTGAGAGACCCCCGTGTCCTCACTATCAGTGGTACCATCCAGTGAACCCTCGCTGGTCATACAATAGAATCACTTCAGATGCTTGTCGTGTTGTTGTCATCGCGTGGAGGGCGCTGCAGCGCTTTCCCACGCCTGGTTCACATGCGTTCTGTGGCGCCACATTCATATGAGCGTTTCAAAATGGTTCGTGTCTAGTCTATATGCATGCAATTGTATTAACATATGAAGGGTTGTCACTTGGGATGCAGTAAGGATTTCAATAGCTAACCTGTTGTGATTTATTTTTTTCATCATTTTAAACCGGATAGAATTAATTGTGATCTGATTTGTGTATGCCAACTCGCATTAGCCGTAGGTAAGATGCAATCCATGCACGAATCGAGAATCAATCGATCAATCGATCAATCGATATATAAAATCAACCCAGATGTTCTTTGTATAAAAAAACCTTATTCGGTCGCATTTATCAAGTCACTTTCACCAGCTAGGACACAATTTGGTTTCCCCTTTCTTTTTCTTTTTTCTTTTTTTTAAAAAAAGGGGGTCCCTATATGAGCGAGACACCGATTGGTCGATGACGAGTTTTCGTTTGCTCCAATAAGATCCCTCACTGCTCTCTATTTATTGCGAGCAGATTACTTCTTGCTCCCTCCTTACACAGACCGCTCGAGCGGCTACAGCGAGCTAGTTCTCCACTAGGCGACATCACGAACGAGGGGAATATATATATATATATATATATATATATATATATATATATATATATATATATATATATATATATATAGAGAGAGAGAGAGAGAGAGAGAGAGAGAGAGAGAGAGAGAGAGAGAGAGAGAGAGAGAGAGAGAGAGAGAGGAGAGGGAGGAGAGAGAGAGAGAGAGAGAGAGAGAGAGAGAGAGAGAGAGAGAGAGAGAAGAGAGAGAGAATAAAAACAAAAAACAGTGCTCCTTCTGATACTCAGCGCCTAAACGACCAAACTAGCTTCAACATTTGTGCATTTGGACCAAATTATATTCTAGAGAGAGAGGGACTGGGGGTGAGAAGGGAGAATAAGGGAGAAGTGGGAGAAATGAACCTACGGAGAAGGAATGAGATTCAGGACCATGGACAGCGGTAGAATGCAGTAGCGTTGGCATTTTGATGTAGCTTCGCTTGGAACACCCCCCCCCCCCTTCCCGCCTCGCCTCATAGTGTGTGATTCAGTTGGAGTCACACAGTTGCCTAGGGTTGCTGATGGCTGGATGCACCCAATCCGGGACGGGAGATAAGCGAGGAAGCGACCTTTTTTGATGTCGCTTGCTTAAGAATCACGGACTCTCGACAGGATGTAGAGACAGAAGCCGATCTGATCTGTCCTTCGCGAATCTTTTTGCGGTCTGGGCTTGCTGTACATAACTATCAAGCTGGGAAGCCCTTACCCCAAAAAGCATTGGCGGAGGGCGCATTCGCCGAGTCACATCGCAAGACGTCTTGCAAGCACGCTTCGTGAATTTTTTTTCAACAAAATCTATTTTTAGTCTCTTTTTTCCCCCCTCTTGCTTTTTCACATTATCATTTTTTGTTGTTGCTATAATTATTGCTCATATTATGTTCATACTTATTTTTATTCGGATTATTGTTATCATTGTTATTGGGCCTACTTTATATAATTGTTACGTGTTAATTGTACTTGGTTTGTTATTTGTTTTTATCGTTAGCCTAAGGTCCCATTTCCAAACTTCGGTGTGCCTCCCAACCCGGGGATACTTAAAATATTTCTCAGCTCCAGAGTTTCAAAATGTTTTTGACTCAACTTGGAGTAATGTGATGTCAATCAGTTCATAGCACCACACCCCCCAGATCCACACCATCAGTACATACTATAGTCCCCTCAGCGGTACGCAGAACGCCCTGCTGAGAAATAAGGCTGCGGCATCCCGAATGATACCCTATTCATTATAGTGCACTATTATCTATACTATTGCTGCCTCACAATAGCGACCGTGCAGCGAGAGAGAGACAGGGAGAGAGAGAAAGAGAGAGTGTGTGTGTGTGTGTGTGTGTGTGTGTGTGTGTGTGTGTGTGTGTGTGTGTGTGTGTGTGTGTGTGTGTGTGTGTGTGTGTGTGTGTGTGTGTGTGTGTGTGTGTGTGTGTGTGTGTGTGTGTGTGCGCGTGCGTGCGTGAGAGAGAGAGAAAGAGCCGTGCTCTGACAGGAGCGGATAGACTGAGATGTTTATTTTATTTCACCCTGCCGACTCTTTCTCTCTTTCACACACACACACACACACACACACACACACACACACACACACACACACACACACACACACACACACACACACACACACACACACACACACACACACACACACACACACACACACACACACACACACACACACACACACACACACACACACACACACACACACACACACACACACACACACACACACACACACACACACACACACACGTGTTTCCCCCCAATGTTTTGATATGTAGCCTATTCCCCCTCGAGCATCGCCCGCCGCTGCCCCTTTCATCAAGCCTAAAGCATGGAGCACATCCTTACATCTGTGGGCCATATAAGTTAACGTGGAAGCGCAATTTGAATTGATTGATCAGTTTACAAACTCCGACACATTCCTCAAATTTACTTCCAACGGCATGGAGCATCTTTCCCGTGCATCACACTTGTGCACATGCGCAAAACCATGAAAACAAAACTCGCAGTTTTTTACTCCTTGTTCAGTTCGATAGAGTAAAATACTGCTATAATGACACAACTCAATTTACACCCGAAAAACAAAGTTAAAAAGCATACACCGGAAGATTTATTATACTCTATTCTACCTGAGTCTAGGGCTTCCCCGACCATTATGCCTCAGCTCAACCGTTTCAGGGGCAATTATATGAATGTGGGAATAGTATTTACTTGTTTCATTCAAAATAGTTTGCTACTAATCCGTACAGTCAAGTGTCGGCTATTTATAAGAATGATGTAATGGCATTGCAAGACATCCAGAACTCATATCAATAGACCTACTTCTAGTCTGCGGTGAATGACACCACATATCATTGGTCTCGTCAAATGACAAGACTTGTACAAACTCAACTGAAGCTTCGAATGTAACTTTATAATGTATAAGATGTGGGAATTATCCCGAGAGGTCAAAGGTTGTTTTCCTATTTATTATGAGAAAGAAACAACGAACGCACCAGTGGCACTCCCGTTCAGCACCATGGACAGTGTCTCATGCTCACCAATCTGACGACACTCTGTTCTTCCTCGGCCCTATTTCAGTGCCGTCACACTCTGTCAATCTGCAGCTCAAGTTAGTCACTAAATAAACATAAATGGGGCTTCATGCCACCTATGCACGAGCCTTTATTTGGCTAGCGCATGGCATAGGTTTGTTTTCTTATGGTGAAAAGTATTTGAGACAGTAGTGTACAAATATAAAGAGCATACAATAGTTTACACTTGACAGTGGAGATTGTCCTACTGAGATAAAACAATAGTTTACACTACATTTTGCTACTGAGATAAAAGTCAACTTCTTGCTTTGAACCAACCTTGATCAGACCAGAGTTGGTTGTCTCTTATTGGACACATAACCACTGTTTTGCACGGTGTTGTATAGTTGTTGTAATGTGCATTTAGGATAGGTAACCTACATACTGCACGGTGTTGTATAGTTGTTGTAATGTGCATTTAGGATAGGTAACCTACATACTGCACGGTGTTGTATAGTTGTTGTAATGTGCATTTAGGAAAGGTAACCTACATACTGCACGGTGTTGTATAGATGTTGTAATGTGCATTTAGGATAGGTAACCTACATACTGCACGGTGTTGTATAGATGTTGTAATGTGCATTTAGGATAGGTAACCTACATACTGCACGGTGTTGTATAGTTGTTGTAATGTGCATTTAGGATAGGTAACCTACATACTGCACGGTGTTGTATAGTTGTTGTAATGTGCACGGTGTTGTATAGTTGTTGTAATGTAATGTAGGATAGGTAACCTACATACTGCACGGTGTTGTATAGTTGTTGTAATGTGCATTTAGGATAGGTAACCTACATACTGCACGGTGTTGTATAGTTGTTGTAATGTGCATTTAGGATAGGTAACCTACATACTGCACGGTGTTGTATAGTTGTTGTAATGTGCATTTAGGAAAGGTAACCTACATACTGCACGGTGTTGTATAGTTGTTGTAATGTGCATTTAGGATAGGTAACCTACATACTGCACAGTGTTGTATAGTTGTTGTAATGTGCATTTAGGATAGGTAACCTACATACTGCACGGTGTTGTATAGTTGTTGTAATGTGCATTTAGGATAGGTAACCTACATACTGCACGGTGTTGTATAGATGTTGTAATGTGAATTTAGGATAGGTAGCCTACATACTGCACGGTGTTGTATAGTTGTTGTAATGTGCATTTAGGATAGGTAGCCTACATACTGCACGGTGTTGTATAGTTGTTGTAATGTGCATTTAGGATAGGTAACCTACATACTGCACGGTGTTGTATAGTTGTTGTAATGTGCATTTAGGATAGGTAGCCTACATACTGCACGGTGTTGTATAGATGTTGTAATGTGCATTTAGGATAGGTAACCTACATACTGCACGGTGTTGTATAGTTGTTGTAATGTGCATTTAGGATAGGTAACCTACATACTGCACGGTGTTGTATAGTTGTTGTAATGTGCATTTAGGATAGGTAACCTACATACTGCACGGTGTTGTATAGTTGTTGTAATGTGCATTTAGGATAGGTAACGTACATACTGCACGGTGTTGTATAGTTGTTGTAATGTGCATTTAGGATAGGTAACCTACATACTGCACGGTGTTGTATAGATGTTGTAATGTGCATTTAGGAAAGGTAACCTACATACTGCACGGTGTTGTATAGTTGTTGTAATGTGCATTTAGTATAGGTAACCTACATACTGCACGGTGTTGTATAGATGTTGTAATGTGCATTTAGGATAGGTAACCTACATACTGCACAGTGTTGTATAGTTGTTGTAATGTGCATTTAGGATAGGTAACCTACATACTGCACAGTGTTGTATAGTTGTTGTAATGTGCATTTAGGATAGGTAACCTACATACTGCACAGTGTTGTATAGTTGTTGTAATGTGCATTTAGGATAGGTAACCTACATACTGCACAGTGTTGTATAGTTGTTGTAATGTGCATTTAGGATAGGTAACCTACATACTGCACGGTGTTGTATAGTTGTTGTAATGTGCATTTAGGATAGGTAACCTACATACTGCACGGTGTTGTATAGATGTTGTAATGTGCATTTAGGATAGGTAACCTACATACTTCCTAATTACCATTTTGGTATTTGATCGTCACTGCATGCATTAAATGCCAATATCATTGGCTAAATATAAACGTCATGTTTTGTAGTTTGTGTGCGTGAAGCAATATGGATAGACAACGATGCATTGAGTAGCCAAGGCCTAACTAGGCATATCTGTATTCTCTAATCATTGTTAAACTGTCTCGGAAAAGATTTGAGCTATATGTAGGAAACAGCCAAGGCTTTACCTGTTTTAGAATCTCTCGAAGCAGTCACTAAATTAGTGTGAATTTAAGACGTTTCACTGCATGTGCATTGTTGACGTACGGCCTTCATGCAATCTCCACATTCTTTCAAAGCCTCTGTATTTGTGAGAACGGCACTACCCTCTTCCACTCAGTTGTTTTATATTTCAATGACAATGCTCTATCAATCTCACAGAACTAATGATACGACTGTTTTTCCGTTTTCTGTAGGTGAGAGCCTGACTTGACGAAGAAGGGCTCTGGCGTTCGTTCCCTACGCCACGTTACATTCTGGCCAGAAACGTCGACTCTCTTGGGATTTCATCGTCTCCATTGACAAAGGTAGCCAGCCTATAGGCCTATCACCCCTGGACCACTAAAATCACCACCCCTTTGTCTGTTCTCGTGTTCAGCGCAAGGTAACAGCTAACCCGACAGTGTTAACAGAGGCTATGACAGAGGCCACTAGAAGGATGACATCAGAAAACCACTTCCCTTTGTCTGTTCTCGTGTTCAGCGCAAGGTAACAGCTAACCCGACAGTGTTAACAGAGGCTATGACAGAGGCCACTAGAAGGATGACATCAGAAAATCACTTCCCTTTGAAATAGCATTTTGTCGGGGCATTAATCACGTGGACAGAAGTTGACTGTCAATGAATGTTAAACAATTGTAAATCATCGCAGTCCTTTGTTATAAATATAGTCTATGGACACGTAATGTCATTAAACATGAATAACTTTTTAGATTTAAGATACCTAAATACAACAAATACAATTGTTCTTTGTCGAGGTTTGACACCTTCCATGTGTATATTTAAGCCCATGGTGTCATCAGTGCATGTGTGTGAAGGGTGTCTGGGCTATACCTTATTTTACTGATCTGTGATAGCGTGTGAGAACGTCTGGTGTAACAAACAGGCCTGTCTGTCATTTTGTATTTATTTCACCTTTATTTAACCAGGTAGGCCAGTTGAGAACAAGTTCTCATTTACAACTGCGACCTGGCCAAGATAAAGCAAAGCAGTACGACAAAAACAATGTTACTAATGTGTTATAAATCATGGAAACAAAATCTATATCACTGAGCTTAGTACCAAACAACGTTCATAGACCTATTATGTCATATTTTCTGCAATTAGTGAATAACCCGTGAATAAGCAGTGGAAGGAGGGCTAATGAGGGATCCATGAGCAGAGCCGTGACGTCACATGACAAATTATTCCCGCTGGGATTGTTTACTAAAACTAGTCAAGTTTAGGTCTGGAATGCTGTGAATTAGTGGTATAACCTGTGTCTCTCTGGACATGGCTTTTCAAGGTGTCCTTCATAATATACAGGGTAATAGTGAGATTTTTATGACTACACTGTAAAACATTTCCTGTAATTTTTACAGTCAATTACTGTAGATTTACAGGACCTTAAATGTAACACAAATCTACAGCATATTACTAGAACACCTGCTTACAGTAACATGCTGTATTTCTAGAATTTACAGTGCATTTACTGGAAGCGCAGCGGTTAGTAAACTGTTGCAGGTGCACAGTGCCGGTAACTAGTGCCAACAACGGCAGTATTTCTGTCACATGTATTTGATGTAGGTCTTAAGCACTGTGGTTAGTAAACTGTTTGCAGGATACTTTCAATAACTAGTTTGTCATTTATATTTAACTGGCCTGAACTACAATTCATGTAGCCTATTTTGTAACAGTTTAATTTTTCACATGAAAATGTTTTGGTCATTTAGCAGATGCTCTTGTACAGAGCGACTTACAGTCAGTGCATTCAGGTTGATAAAAACACACATTTCACAGTCACAGCAAGTAAAACGTTGCTTTAACCGCTACTGGGAATGTTGTTGTAGTTGAACATACAATGGTCTTCAAAATGACTTGTATTTGTAACTAAATACCTTTCGTATGTTTCTTTTCCTGTCTCTGGCTAGTGTAAATTACATTACTGTAAAATTTACAGCAACTTGCTACCAGCTTCCTGTAAGGTACTGTAAAATGCTAGGCAAGTACAATATGGTAAAATTAGCTTACTAAACTCATTTAAAATAAATGCTACTGAAGTCATGTTGGTATTTCACTGTAATTACATAGGACTAGTGCAAGCAGGTTGGCTGCCAGGTATTTGTATATTACAGTATATTTCAGAATATTTGGCATTTGTATCACCTACACGTCTAGAGGCCTAAACAAAAGCATCCGAAAAGATCAAAAGGACATGGCTAAAAACTCAAAGACTTGCTGCCACTCTGATCTGTTCTGTATATACATTTAATTGTTAGGGAACCACTACCACATATCACCTAATATAACAAGTATAGCCTTTTACAAGGAATGCCTCACAATGTGTCAATGAGCCACGACAATACCATGACACCCACAAAAGGTTTTTGGCGCTCCAAAATTACAGGAGTTTACTGTATTCTATGGGGGTAGTACTGAATTACAGTAAATGACAGGCAGCACAGTAGCCAGCAAATTACTGTAGATTTACAGGAAAAGTTTTTTCAGATTCCAAAAATACAGTATGGTACTGTATTCTATGGGGTGGTAATGAATTGCAGTAAATTACTGCCAGAGCAGTAGCCAAATACTGTACATTTACAGGACAAATATATATAAACAAAAAAAGTATGGTAATGTATTCTGTGGGGCACAGCATTCTCACTAACGGGTGCAACAAATATAGCCTTTTACAATGCCGCCCACAGCATTTTCCCACAACGCACCATAATTCACAGTATGCTGCTGTAAATATACGGCAATTTTACAGAAGTGTGGTGGAACACCATTGAGCCTGCATAATATATTGCTCCTTTTTTTACAGCAATTTGTTACAAAGTACAGTATTTCTCATTCTGGGTGCATTTTCTATTGCCTCTGTGAGATATGTGTAGTTTAAGGAAACAGTATGTATGGTTTTAGGAAACAGGAAACAGTATGTTTAGTTTTAGGAAACAGTATGTATGGTTTTAGGAAACAGTATGTATGGTTTTAGGAAACAGGAAACAATATGTACTGTGCCTTCAGAAAGTGTTCATACCCCTTGACTTATGCCACATTTTGTTGTTTTACAGCCTGTAAGGCTGCTCTGGATAAGAGTGTCTGGTAAATGACTAGCATGTAAACATGTAGCGCGTAAATTCAAAATGGATTAAAAATATATATATATCTCACCCATCTACACACAATACCCCATAATGACAAAGTGAAAACATGTTTTTAGAAATTGTAGCAAATGTATTGAAAAGGAAAATCTGGAAATATCTCATTTACATAAGTATTCACACCCCTGAGTCTGTACATGTTAGAAGCACCTTTGGCAGTGATTACATCTGTGAGTAGTTCTGGGTAAGACTCTAAGAGTCATTACATCTGTGAGTAGTTCTGGGTAAGACTCTAAGAGTCATTACATCTGTGAGTAGTTCTGGGTAAGACTCTAAGAGTCATTACATCTGTGAGTAGTTCTGGGTAAGACTAAGAGTCATTACATCTGTGAGTAGTTCTGGGTAAGACTCTAAGAGTCATTACATCTGTGAGTAGTTCTGGGTAAGACTCTAAGAGTCATTACATCTGTGAGTAGTTCTGGGTAAGACTCTAAGAGTCATTACATCTGTGAGTAGTTCTGGGTAAGACTCTAAGAGTCATTACATCTGTGAGTAGTTCTGGGTAAGACTCTAAGAGTCATTACATCTGTGAGTAGTTCTGGGTAAGACTCTAAGAGTCATTACATCTGTGAGTAGTTCTGGGTAAGACTCTAAGAGTCATTACATCTGTGAGTAGTTCTGGGTAAGACTCTAAGAGTTTTGCACACCTGGATTGTACAATATTTGCCCATTATTCTTGTCAAGTTGGTTGTTGATAATTGCTAGACAGCCATTTTCAAGTCTTGCCATAGATTTTCAAGATGATTTAAGTCAAAACTGTAACTAAGACACTTAGGAACATTCAATGCCATCTTGGTAAGCAACTCCAGTGTTTATTTGCTCTTGCGTTTTAGGTTATTGTCCTGCTGAAAGGTGAATTTGTCTCCCAGTGTTTGTTGGAAAGCTGACTGAACCAGAATTTATTTTAGGATTTTGATTGTACTCTATTCCATTAGATGCAGCCACCACAGTGCTTGACAATATGAAGAGTGGTACTCAGTGATGTGTTGTGTTGGTTTTGCCCCAAACATAACGCTTTGTATTCAGGACATAAAGTTATTTTCTTTGCTACATTTTTTGCAGTATTACTTTATTGCAAACAGGATGCATGTTTTGGAATATTTGTATTCTGTACAGGCTTCCTTATTTTCACTCTGTCAATTAGGTTAGTATTATGGAGTAACTACAATGTTGTTGATCCATCCTCAGTTTTCTCCTATCACAGCCATTAAACTAACTGTTTTAATGTCCCCATTGACCTCTTGGCGTAATCCATGAGTGGTTTCCTTCCTCTCTGGCAACTGAGTCAGGAAGGATGCCTATATCTTTGTAGTGTCTTTGTAGTGACTGGGTGTGTTGATATACAATCCAACGTGTAAGGGATATTTTTTTACCAATCTACCAATAGGTGCCCTTCTTTGCGAGGCATTGGAAAACTACCCTGGTCTTTGTGGTTGAATCTGTGTTTGAAATTTACTGCTCGACTGAGGGACTTTACAGATAATTGTATGTGTGAGGTACAGAGATGAGGAGGTCATTCAAAAATCATCTTAAACACTATTATTGCACACAGAGTGAGTACATGCAACTTATGAAATCTGTTAAGCAATTGTCTACTCCTGAACTTATTTAGGCTTGCTATAACAAATGGGTTGAATAATTATTGACTCAAGACATTTCAGTTTATAATTTTTAATTCATTTGTAAACATTTCTAAAAACATAATTCCACTTTGACATTATGGGGTCAAAGGCCAGTGACACAACATTGACATTTGATCTGTTTTAAACTGGGGCAGCAGGTAAGCCAGGTAGCCTCGTGGTTAGAGTTTTGGATCAGTAACCGAAAGGTTGTTGGATTGAATCCCTGAGCTGACAAGGTAAAAATCTGTTGTTCTGCCCCTGAAAAAGGCAGTTAACCCACTGTTCCCCGGTAGGCCGTCATTGTAAATAAGAATTTGTTCGGAACTGACTTGCCTAGTTAAATATATAAATAAATACAAATGTGTGATTACTTTCTGAATGCACTGTATGGTTTTAGAAAACAGCCGGGCTGAACTGTGCCTTCTGTTTTACTACCTACTCTACATCATTACGAAAAAGTATGAATTATTTCAAGGATATTTAGAACGTCCAACCTCTGTCACTGATTCCGTGCATTCATTGTGAAAGTGAGATTATCATGGCCAACCATTTACATTTACATTTACATTTAAGTCATTTAGCAGACGCTCTCAACCAAAGGTGAAATATGTAATGAGCACAATATACAAACCTTTACAAAACTTCACTCACAAAAAATATGCCTCCGTAGTTTTTTTTTATACCTTTACCACAATAAACCAGAACATGTAGAAAAAAAACATTTCTAAAAATGTTCTTGAATCAGTTCATGTACTGTAGCATTTTCTATCTAGGACATAAAGGACCACTTTCTATATACAACTGTATAGGACTCAACATCTAGAAATTCCTGTTTATGTCCTCAAGATGCCTGATTTGTATGCCTAAAGGGGTAAGGGGACTGTCTGGCCGTCTAAACAGAGATAAGAACGGGGACTATTTTCTTGAATGGAAGAACGTCATCATTCACTTCTGTCGTGACTCATATCATCACAAAGCTTTTTTCTCTCATTTCAAATATCTTTGTTTATTTTTAAGGGAAAAGTGTTCTGCTCATATACGAACATAAGGCTGGTGGACACACACACACACACAAACGCACGCACGCACGCACGCACGCACACACACACACACACGCACGCACACACACACACACACACACACACACACACACACACACACACACACACACACACACACACACACACACACACACACACACACACACACACACACACACACACACACACACACACACACACACACACACACACACACACACACACACACACACACACACACACACACACACACACACACACACACAATTGAAATCAGTCCATTCAGAAAGTAAACTTAAATTCCAATTAAATAATTTAGTATTTTATTTTCAATGATTTCTCAACGAACTGAAAAGGACCAGCTACTTACAGTTTTTTACAGTCACTTTGGCACTAATTTCAGAACCTTGTGGTCATTTTTCAAAACTCTAGGCGCAAAACTCAAAACAGTCCTCACTTGTAACACAGCTGTCCAATGTTTAAAACATTGCATTGTACATTCATATCTTCAAAGAAACCTTGCACTTGCAGAATCATTGGTTCAAATAACTAATTTATCATGAAATACCATAGGAACATTCATTTAGGTCCCCCACACACAAGATACAAGTAGTTTCACTGTGTAGTTGTTCGTACAATCATTAAATATTGTAGTACTGTCACATCTGCTCCTGCCACACCCTCTAGTGCTCATCCGGTGTCTCCTTGATCTGCCACCACTCCCCTAGTGCTCATTCCCTCTCCCTCTCTGTGTGTGTGTGTGTGTGTGATTGTGTGGGCGGAGACAGGTGTGCTGGAGTCAGAGCAGATTCCCACCAGCTGCAACCTGTTCCATAATGAAGACCTCTTCGAATACTCAGTCCTGCCACTTCCACATGGCCAGATCATAATCTCTGTCCAGTCAGTCCATGGTTCTAGCCGTTTGTTCCTGTTGTGCCTGTTTTCCCTTGCCTGAAGCTGTTTTCCCTTGCCTGAAGCTGTTTTCCCTTGCCTGAAGCTGTTTTCCCTTGCCTGAAGCTGTTTTCCCTTGCCTGAAGCTGTTTTCCGCTCCACTACAGTTCTGCCCGCTCTGACTCTGGTCCCTGTCTCCAGTCCGACTTCTCGTCAGTCCTGCTACTCTGTCCTGGATTCCCCACTCTACACTCCCTTAGATTCCCCTCCGGATCTGCTTACCCTGTCCCCACACCTCTCGCTACCGCCTCAGCCTCCGCAGCTGGTTTCCAGCAACCCGCCCGAGCTTTCCCTGGCCTGCACTCAATCTTCCCCCCGTGTTTCAATAAATACCTTGGTTACCTCAACCCAGTCTCCTCGTCTGAGTCTGCTATTGGGTTCACCTGTTCCGCTCCGCGCGACAATACGATCTGGCTAAAGACGTGAACCCAGCAGACTCAGATCCTCTCCACCAAACTCTCGCCGGTCAAGACTCCCTGCTCGAGCAACATGACCAAGCACTGAAAACCCTTCTGGAGCACATCAAGGAGTTTTCACGGAGCCTGTCTGACCTACAGGGCAGACCCTTTGCCCAGAGCTCACAACCAGCCCCTAGTTTGCCTCCTCTGCTCTGTGAGCCATTCCTTCCGGCCCCCGAGCGTTACGACGGCAACCTCTGAGCTTGCAGAGCCTTTTTGTTACAATGTTCACTGGTATACGAGCAACAGCCCTACGCTTATAACTAGCAAATGGGTCAAGATTCCTTCCTGATTGGCAGCCTCTGTGGAGCAGCGCTTTCTTGGGCCATGGCTGTGGGGGATATACTGTTGAGTCAAGTGCCGGTCCATCTTCCTCCAGACCCTTGCTAGACTGCACTCTTGTATGGCAAAGCCAGGCTTTTTCTCTACCTGCCCTCATCGACTTGGGTGCCGACAAGAGTTTCCTGGACCGAGGTGTTGTTACCCAGTTGGGTCTGGACACTGTTCCACTCGATTCACCCATCGATGCCAACGCTCTCAATGGACAGCTCCTCGCCCATGTCAGTGAGAGAACTGTGCCGGTCATCCTGCGTCTCTCTGGGAATCACCAGGAAAGGATCAGTCTCCACATAATCGACTGCCCTAGATCTCCTCTGGTTCTTGGCCATCCTTGGTTCAATCTGCACAACCCACAGATTGACTAGCCCTCTGGAAAGGTCACCACTTGGAGTACATTTTGTCACTCTAATTGTCTACATTCTGCCCTTCCCCATGCCTTGTCTGTGCCCCAGTCCATTCCAGAACCCCCGGACCTGTCATCAGTTCCTCCAGAGTATCATGATCTAGCTCTTGTGTTCAGCAAGCACCACACCCTGGCTCTCTGCCGCCTCATCGGCCGTATGACTGCGCTATTGACCTCTAGCCTGAAGCTCCTCTCCCCTGTAGCCGGTTGTTTAACCTCTCTCGACCCGAGCAGGAGACTATGGAGGAGTGCATCCATGATTCCCTGGCTGCAGAACATTTCTGGCCTACTTTCTCTCCGGGAGGGGCTGGTTTTTTCTTTGTCAAAAAAAAAAGATGGGTCACTGAGCCATCCATAGACTTCCATTAGCTGAATAGTATCACTGTTAGTTACAAGTACCCCTTGCCACTCATCAGTTCTGCTTTTGCCCCCCTCCATGGTGCCACGGTGTTCACTAAACTGGAACTCCGGAATGCCTACCACCTTGTCTGCATCAGAGAGGGGGATGAGTAGAAAACGGCATTCAACACACTACTTGGACACTGAGTATTTGGCCATGCCGTTTGGTCTCACTAATGCTCCTGCTGTTTTGCAGAGCCTGGTTAATGACGTTCTGAGGGATGTGATTGGACAATTTTTTTGTCTATGTGTTACATCATTTCACAAGGACAGTTACGGATGGACCCTGCCAAGGCCAGGGCAGTCTGTTATGCTGGTGAATGAGGACCCAAAAGCGACTTAACGAAAACAGAGTCTTTATTCCAGTATATGACAAAAGTAATAATCCTGGATATATCAAGGAGAAAACAAAACAGGAAAAACTGAAATCGACTCGTCAGTAGCGAGGACTGACTGGAGACTCGACCATAGACTGCAGGTTGCTTCGGGAAGGCACCGACCGTAGCAGACTAAGACACCTGCTCACACGCAGCATCTGAAGAAGGTAAAACACGACAGGGCGAGACAAGGACACAGAACAGCGAACATCATACAAGGATCCGACAAGGACAGAAGCGGAAAACAGAGGGAGAAATAGTGGCTCTAATCAGAGGGCAAAATAGGGGACAGGTGTGAAAAGAGTAAATGAGGTAGTAGGAGAATGAGGAACAGCTGGGAGCAGGAACGGAACGATAGGGAGAGAGAGCGAGAGAGGGAGAGAGGGAGGGGAAGAGAGGGATAGAAAGAGGGAAAGAACCTAATAAGACCAGCAGAGGGAAACGAATAGAAGGGAAGCACAGAGACAAGACATGATAACCAATGACAAAACATGACACAGTCGCCTGTGCCCTCGAATCTGAAACAGGTACAGCGTTTCGCCAATTTTTACAGACATTTAATCCGTGAATACAGCCATTTGGCAGCCCCTCTCACCTCCACCTCCATTCCACTGGTCCCCTGAGGCAGTGGCAGCGTTCCGGGGACTGAAGAGTCGCTTCACTTCCGCTCTGATCCTCACCCAGCCAGAGCCAGAACTCCAGTTCGTCGTCGATGTGGACGCCTTTGACACCGGGGTAGGTGCTGTTCTGTCTCAATGTTCCCCCTCTGATGTGAAGCTCCACCCATGTGCTTTCTTGTCCATCAAGCTCTCACCTGCAGAAATAAATGTTGTCATAGGTAACCGGGAACTTCTGGCTGTGAAGCTTGCTCTTGAAGCGTGGCGTCACTGGTCGGAGGGCTCGGTTCTCCCCTTCATCGTGTGGACGGACCATCCTACATCCAGACGTCTGAACTCCTGGCAGACCAGGTGGGCCATGTTCTTTGGAGTATTCAACTTCACACTCACTTATCGCCTCGGATCTAAGAATAACAAGTCTGACGCCCTCTCCCTTCAGTTCACCGCCGACAACACAGGTTCCGACACAGAGACCATTATGCCATCCACCTGCATCGTTGCCCACGGTCTCCTGGGAGATCGAGTCCTGTATTGGCCAGGCTCAGCAGAACAAGCCTAACCCAGGTAACGGTCCTAGAAAGGCTCTGTTTGTTCCAGATTCAGTTCGCTCTGAAGTTCTTCAGTGGGCCCATTCTACTCACCTCAACTGTCGCCCTGGCATGAACCGGACTGTCGCCTTCTAAAATGACTCCTATGGGGTATTGTGTGTAGATTACTGAGGATGTTTTTTAATAATTTAATACATTTTAGAATAAGGCTGTAACGTAACAAAATGTGGGAAAAGTCGAGGGGTCTGAGTACTTTCCGATGGCACTGCACGGTGTTTGTTCTCTGGAGAGTCACAATGGGCATCTAATCAGAAGCTCATGGCCTAATTCATGTCTGTCTTATGCTGAGCTGATAGCCAGTCTCATGATAACAGCCAGTCTCATGATTATAGCCAGTCTCGTGATAATAGCCCGTCTCATAATAACAGTCAGTCTCGTGATAACAGTCCATGATCTCATGATTATAGCCAATCTCATAACAGCCAGTCTCATGATTATGGGGCGGCAGCGTAGCCTAGTGGTTAGAGCGTTGGACTAGTAACCGGAAGGTTGCGAGTTCAAACCCCCGAGCTGACAAGGTACAAATCTGTCGTTCTGCCCCTGAACAGGCAGTTAACCCACTGTTCCCAGGCCGTCATTGAAAATAAGAATGTGTTCGTAACTGACTTGCCTGGTTAAATAAAGGTAAAATAAAAATAGCCTCATGATTACGGAGTCAATCACCACCTTCCGGAGACACCTGAAACCCCACCTCTTTAAGGAATACCTAGGATAGGTTAAGTAATCCCTCTCACCCCACCCCCCCCTAAGTTTTAGATGCTCTATTGTTAAGTGACTGTCCCACTGATGTTAAGGTGAATGCCAATTTGTAAGTCGCTCTGGATAAGAGCGTCTGCTAAATGACTTAAATGTAAATGTAAATTATAGCTAGTCTCATGATAACAGCCAGTCTCATGATTATAGCCAGTCTCATGATTATAGCCAGTCTCATGATTATAGCCAGTCTCATGATAACAGCCAGTCTCATGATTATAGCCAGTCTCACGATAACAGTCATCTCATGATAACAGTCAGTCTTGTGATAATTGCAAGTCTCATGATTATAGCCAGTCTTATGATAACAGCCAGTCTCATGATAACAGTCGTCTCATGATAACGGTATGATTATTTTCACTGTACTACAGGTGTATATATTGATACATTAATGAACCTACAGCACTGTGTTATGAGCCTGGTGTTCTATCTAATTATAGCTGGTTACAGTACTGTGTTATGAGCCTGGTGTTCTATCTTATTAGAACTGGTTACAGTACTGTGTTATGAGCCTGGTGTTCTATCTTATTAGAGCTGGTTACAGCACTGTGTTATGAGCCTGGTGTTCTATCTAATTAGAGCTGGTTACAGCACTGTGTTATGAGCCTGGTGTTCTATCTTATTAGAACTGGTTACAGTACTGTGTTATGAGCCTGGTGTTCTATCTAATTAGTGCTGGTTACAGCACTGTGTTCTGAGCCTGGTGTTCTATCTAATTAGAGCTGGTTACAGCACTGTGTTCTGAGCCTGGTGTTCTATCTAATTAGAACTGGTTACAGTACTGTGTTATGAGCCTGGTGTTCTATCTAATTAGAACTGGTTACAAGTTGTTTCTCTTTGTGTTGATGTAACTTCTCACCCTGTTTTCTCTCCCTTTCTTTCTCCCTTTCCTCCCTCTCTTTTTGTCTGTCATTCTCAACCTGTCCTCCTCTCTTTCTCTCACTCTCACCTTTTCTTTCTCCATCACTGTCTCGTTCTCTCTCTCACTCTGTCATTCTCTCTTTCTCTCACTCTCTGTCACTGTCTCGTTCTCTCTCACTCTGTCATTCTCTCTTTCTCTCACTCTCTGTCACTGTCTCGTTCTCTCTCTCACTCTCTCTCACTCTCTCATTCTCTCTTTCTCTCACTCTCTGTCACTGTCTCGTTCTCTCTCACTCTCTCATTCTCTCTTTCTCTCACTCTCTGTTACTGTCTCGTTCTCTCTCTCACTCTCTCTCACTCTCTCATTCTCTCTTTCTCTCACTCTCTGTCACTGTCTCGTTCTCTCTCACTCTCTCATTCTCTCTTTCTCTCACTCTCTGTCACTGTCTCGTTCTCTCTCACTCTCTCATTCTCTCTTTCTCTCACTCTCTGTCACTGTCTTGTTCTCTCTCACTCTCTCATTCTCTCTTTCTCTCACTCTCTGTCACTGTCTCGTTCTCTCTCACTCTCTGTCACTGTCTCATTCTCTCTCACTCTCTGTCACTGTCTCTTTCTCTCTCACTCTCTGCCACTGTCTCGTTCTCTCTCACTCTCTCATTCTCTCTTTCTCTCACTCTCTGTCACTGTCTCGTTCTCTCTCACTCTCTGTCACTGTCTCATTCTCTCTCACTCTCTTTCAGTCTCAATCTCTCTCTCATTCTTTTTCACTGTCTCATTCTCTCTCACTCTCTGTCACTGTCTCGTTCTCTCTCACTCTCTGTCGCTGTCTCGTTCTCTCTCACTCTCTCATTCTCTCTTTCTCTCATTCTCTGTCACTGTCTCGTTCTCTCTCACTCTCTGTCACTGTCTCATTCTCTCTCACTCTCTTTCAGTCTCTCGTTCTCACTTTCACTCTATTTCAGTCTCTCATTCTCTCTTTCACTCTCTTTCAGTCTCTCGTTCTCACTTTCACTCTATTTCAGTCTCTCATTCTCACTTTCACTCTCTTTCAGTCTCTCATGCTCTCTCTCATTCTCTTTCACTGTCTCAATCTCTCTTTCAGTCTCTCATTCTCACTTTCACTCTCTTTCAGTCTCTCATTCTCTCTTTCACTCTCTTTCTGTCTCTCATTCTCTCTTTCAGTCTCTTTCAGTCTCTCATTCTCTCTTTCAGTCTCTTTCAGTCTCTCATTCTCTCTTTCACTCTCTTTCAGTCTCTCATTTTCTCTTTCAGTCTCTTTCAGTCTCTCATTCTCTCTTTCAGTCTCTTTCAGTCTCTCATTCTCTCTTTCACTCTCTTTCAGTCTCTCATTTTCTCTTTCAGTCTCTTTCAGTCTCTCATTCTCTCTTTCAGTCTCTTTCAGTCTCTCATTCTCACTTTCACTCTCTTTCAGTCTCTCATTCTCTCTTTCAGTCTCTTTCAGTCTCTCATTCTCTCTTTCACTCTCTTTCAGTCTCTCATTCTCTCTTTCACTCTCTTTCAGTCTCTCATTCTCACTTTCACTCTCTTTCAGTCTCTCATTCTCTCTTTCACTCTCTTTCAGTCTCTCATTCTCTCTTTCAGTCTCTCATTCTCACTTTCACTCTCTTTCAGTCTCTCATTCTCTCTTTCACTCTCTTTCAGTCTCTCATTCTCTCTTTCACTCTCTTTCAGTCTCTCATTCTCACTTTCACTCTCTTTCAGTCTCTCATTCTCTCTTTCAGTCTCTTTCAGTCTCTCATTCTCTCTTTCAGTCTCTTTCAGTCTCTCATTCTCTCTTTCACTCTCTTTCAGTCTCTCATTCTCACTTTCACTCTCTTTCAGTCTCTCATTCTCTCTTTCAGTCTCTTTCAGTCTCTCATTCTCTCTTTCACTCTCTTTCAGTCTCTCATTCTCTCTTTCACTCTCTTTCAGTCTCTCATTCTCTCTTTCACTCTCTTTCAGTCTCTCATTCTCTCTTTCACTCTCTTTCAGTCTCTCATTCTCACTTTCACTCTCTTTCAGTCTCTCATTCTCTCTTTCACTCTCTTTCAGTCTCTCATTCTCACTTTCACTCTCTTTCAGTCTCTCATTCTCTCTTTCACTCTCTTTCAGTCTCTCATTCTCTCTTTCACTCTCTTTCAGTCTCTCATTCTTTCTTTCACTCTCTTTCAGTCTCTCATTCTTTCTTTCGCTGTCTTTTGTTCTTTTCTCCCCATTTCTTTCTCCTTCTCATTCTGTCTGTCATTCCCTCTATATATTTTACACCTTCCCCCTCTTTCTATTTTCTCTTGTAAGAGGGAGAACTGAGTGACGTCCTAAATCGAATGACTCCCTAAATGACGCTATGACGCCTACTGTCCCTCCTCTTCCAACATTTCAAATACTTACAAATATTAAGCACTTTCCCTCAAATGTTGTCGCCCTGAAAAGCCCAAACAGAAGTAATTTTATTTCTACTGTTCCATACCTTGGAATTTAACGTACTTTAAATGATTCCACAGTGTAGGTTCCAACCCTGTGTAGTACAACTGTGTTGGCTGGCTGCTATCCAGTATTCAACTATGTTCAAATGGTTGTTTCTTGTACTCTTACAATACAGCACGGCCAGCCCAGACTATCCCTGTTACACTGTCAACTGATTGATTAGATATGAAAGGACTCATTCCCTTCCTGTATGTGGCCAACCTACACTGAACCTTGGCTGAGGTCGTTAGGCACCAAATGGAAGAAAGTGTACTGAAACGCAGCAGGTACTACCTGGTGTGTATTCATTAGTAATACACCGTAGCAAAATGTTTTGCAACGGAAATAGTTTTGCAAGGAAAACTACAGTTTCTATTGGAAAAATGTTGGTTCCGTTTGGTTCCTAGTGAATAACATCCCTGGATTTGTCCAATAACAAACAACATTTTTTTGTTTTCCGTTGCATAAAGTTTCCAAACATTTTCCGTACTGTTCCCTAATAAACACTACCCAGATGAACACCTTGGGAGTGTCATGTCTCATATCCTACTGTAGATTTTGTGACTAGTTATCATGACAGGACACTTAACTTCACACTACACCTTGTCCATGACACACTTTGCTCCACTAAATATGTCACGTAGATGCATCTTATCCATGCATACAGTGCATTTGAAAACTATTCAGACCCCTTCACTTTTTCAATATTTTGCTACATTACAGCCTTATTCTAAAATGGATTAAATCTTTTTTCCCCTCATCAATCAACACACAATAGCCCATAATTACAAAGCAAAAAAGTTTTTTTAGATTTTTTAATGCAAATTTTTACAAATAAAAACAGAAATACCTTATTTACATTAGTATTCAGACATTTTGCTATGAGACTTGAGAATTTAGCTCAGGTGCATCCTGTTCCCATTTATCATCCTTGAGCTGTTTCTACAACTTGATGGGTACCAACACATTTCTGCAGCATTGAAGGTCCCCAAGAACACAGTGGCCTCCATCCTTCTTAAATGGAAAAAGTTTGGAACCACCAAGACTTCCTAGAGCTGGATGCCCGGCCATACTGAGCAATCGGGGAGAAGGTCCTTGGTCAGAGAGGTGACAAAGAACCCGATGGTCACTCTGACAGAGCTCCAGAGTTCCTCTGTGGAGATGGGAGAACCTTCCAGAAGGACAACCATCTCTGCAGCACTCCACCAATCAGGCCTTTGTGGTAGAGTGGCCAGACGGAAGCCACTCCTCAGTAAAAAGCACATGACAGCCTGCTTGGTGTTTGCCAAAAGGCACCTAAAGGACTCTCAGACCATGAGAAACAAGTTTGAACTCTTTGGCCTGAATGCCAACCGTCACGTCAGGAGGAAACTAGGCACCACTCATCACCTGGCCAACACCATTCCTATGGTGAAGCATGCTTGTGGCAGCATCATGCTGTTGGGATGTTTTTCAGGGGCAGCGACTGGGAGGCTAATGGTACACCTCTATGATTAATTTTATCCGAGCTGGTTACAGCACTGTGTTATGGGCCTGGTGTTCTATCTAATTAGAGCTGGTTACAGCACTGTGTTATGAGCCTGGTGTTCTATCTAATTAGAGCTGGTTACAGTACTGTGTTATGAGCCTGGTGTTCTATCTAATTAGAGCTGGTTACAGTACTGTGTTATGAGCCTGGTGTTCTATCTTATTAGAGCTGGTTACAGCACTGTGTTATGAGCCTGGTGTCTGACACACACACACTTTACACATTGTCCGTGCTGTCTCTGTGGTTGCTCTGACATCACCAAGTCTCTCACACACACACACACACACACACACACACACACACACACACACACACACACACACACACACACACACACACACACACACACACACACACACACACACACACACACACACACACACACACACACACACACACACACACACACACACACACACACACACACACACACACACACACACACACACACACACACGCATGCTCGCACACACAAATCAAATCTAATCAAATTGTATTATTCACATGCACTGAATAAAACAGGTGTAGAACTTTCCATGAAATGCTTAATTACAAACCCTTCACCAACAACGCAGTTCAGGAAATGCGTAGGTATTAAACAGATAATAGCAGCAGTGTAAAGGAGGGGATGGGGGTCGATGTAAATAGTCATGGTGGCCATTTGATTAATTGTTCAGCAGTATTATGGCTTTGGGTTGGAAGCAATTAAGGAGTCCTTTGGATCTAGACTTGGTGCTCCGGTACCACTTGCCTTGCAGCTGTAGAACCTTTGAGGATCGTGGGACCCATGCCAATTTTTTTCCGTCTCCTGGGGGGGGGGTGTTGTTGTGACCTCTTCACGACTGTCTTGGTGTGTTTGGACCATGATAGATCATTGGTGATGTTGACACCAAGGAACTTGAAACACTCATCCCGGGTCTGGACATCTACTTTGTTCATGACACAAGTCATTTTTCCAACAATTGTTTACAGGCAGATTATTTCACTTATTCACTGTATCACAATTTCAGTGGGTCAGAAGTTTACATACACTAAGTTGACTGTGCCTTTAAACAGCTTGGAAAATTCCAGAAAATTATATCATGGTTTTAGAAGCTTCTGATAGGCTAATTGACATCATTTGAGTCAATTGGAGGTGTACCTGTGGATGTATTTCAAGGCCTACCTTCAAACTCCGTGCCTCTTTGCGTGACATCATGGGAAAATCAAAAGAAATCAGCCAAAAGACCTCAGAAAGGAAATTGTAGACCTCCACAAGTCTGGTTCATCCTTGGGAGCAATTTCCAAATGCCTGAAAGTCTCACGTTCATCTGTACAAACAATAGTACACAAATATAAACACCATGGGACCACGCAGCCGTCATACTGCTCAGGAAGAAGACGCGTTCTGTCTCCTAGAGATTAATGTACTTTTGGGGGATAAGTGAAAATCAATCCCAGAACAACAGCAAAGAACCATGTGAAGATGCTGGAGGAAACAGGTACAAAAGTATCTATATCCACAGTAAAACTAGTCCTACATCGACATAACTTGAAAGGCCGCTCAGCAAGGAAGAAGCCAATGCTCCAAAACCGCCATAAAAAAGCCAGACTACGGTTTGCAACTGCACATGGGGACAAAGATCGTACTTTTTGGAGAAACGTCCTCTGGTCTGATGAAACAAAAATAGAACTGTTTGGCCATAATGACCATCATTATGTTTGGAGAAAAAATGGGGAGGCTTGCAAGCCGAAGAACACCATCCCAACCGTAATGCATGAGGGTGGCAGCTTTATGTTGTGGGGGTGCTTTGCTGCAGGAGGGACCAGTGCACTTCACAAAATAGATGGAATCATGAGTCAGGAAAATTATGTGGATATATTGAAGCAACATCTCAAGACATCAGTCAGGAAGTTAAGTTTGAGGTGAGTAATTGCTGTTCTGATGCCCAGAAGCTCTTTTTCGGTCATAAGTTGCAAACATTGTGGGAAAAAAAAAGAAAATAGCACAGTTGGTTAGAAGCCCGTAAAACGGCAGCCATCCTTTCCGGCGCCCTCATTATTCACCAGTATGCCATGAATTTGTCTATTTCAGCCACAACTGTTGCTGACAGGTGTATAACATCGAGCACACAGCCATGCAATCTCCATAGACAAACATTTGTAGTAGAATGGCCTTTTCCGAAGAGCTCAGTGACTTTCAACGTGGCACCGCCACCTTTCCAACAAGTCAGTTTATCAAATTTATGCCCTGCTAGAGCTTCCTCGGTCAACTGTCAGTGCTGTTATTGTGAAATGGAAACGTCTAGGAGCAACAACGGATCAGCCGTGAAGTGATAGATCACACAAGCTCACAGTGCTGAAGTGTGGAGAAAATCCTCTGTCCTCGGTTGCAACACTCACTACCGAGTTCCAAACGGCCTCTGGAAGCAATGTCGGCACAAAAATTGTTAGTTGGGAGCTTCATGAAATGAGTTTCCATGGCCGAGCAGCCGCACACAAGCCTAAGATCACCATGCGCAATGCCAGGCTGCTGAAGAGGTGTAAAGCTTGCCTCCATTGGACTCTGGAGCAGTGGAAACATGTTCTCTGGAATGACAAATCACGCTTCACCATCTGACTGTCCGACAAACTAATCTGGGTTTGGTGGATGCCAGGAGAATGCTACCTGCCCGAATGCATAGTACCAACTGTAAAGTTTGGTGGAGGAGGAATAATGGTCTGGGGCTGTTTTTCATGGTTCGGGCTAGGTGCCTTAGTTCCAGTGAACGGAATACTTAACACTACAGCATAAAATTACATTTTAGACAATTCTGTGCTTCCAACTTTGTGGCAATAGTTTGGGGAAGGTCCGTTCCTGTTTCAGAATGACAATGCCCCCGTGCACAAAGCGAGGTCCATACAGAAATAGTTGGTCAAGATCCCCATCGAACAAGTTTGGGATGAATTGGGACATGGACTGAGAGCCAGGCCTAATAGCCCAACATCAGTACCCAACCTCACTAATGCTCTTGTGACTGAAGTCCCTGCGGCAATGTTCCAACATCTAGTGGAAAGTCTTCCCAGAAGAGTGGATGCTGTTATAGCAGCAAAGAGGGGGGGGGGGACCAACTCCATATTAATGGAGTTGGACAACGAGCAGGTGATTTTGGACAACAAGCAGGTGTCCACATACTTTTGGTCTTGTAGTGTAAATTGATTTGAAACTTCATCCTTATGACGACAACTCTCAGGTTCACACGTTTACCCCACTCTATAGAACACACTTTCACTCTATAGAACACACTTTCACTCTATAGAACACACTTTCACTCTATAGAACACATTTTCACTCTATAGGACACACTTTCACTCTATAGAACACACACACTCTATAGAACACACTTTCACTCTATAGAACACACACACTCTATAGAACACACTTTCACTCTATAGAACACACTTTCACTCTATAGAACACACTTTCACTCTATAGAACACACTTTCACTCTATAGGACACACTTTCACTCTATAGAACACACACACTCTATAGAACACACTTTCACTCTATAGAACACACACACACTCTATAGAACACACACACTCTATAGAACACACACACACTCTATAGAACACACTTTCTCTCTATAGAACACACTTTCACTCTATAGAACACACTTTCACTCTATAGAACACACGTTCACTCTATAGAAGCACTTTCACTCTATAGAACACACACACTCTATAGAACAAACTTTCACTCTATAGAATACACTTTCACTCTATAGAACACACACACTCTATAGAACAAACTTTCCCTCTATAGAAGACACTTTCACTCTATAGAAAACACTTTCACTCTATAGAACACACTTTCACTCTATAGAACACACTTTCACTCTATAGAACACACTTTCACTCTATAGAACAAACTTTCACTGTATAGAACACACGTTCACTCTATAGAACACACTTTCACTCTATAGAACACACACACACTCTATAGAACACACACACTCTATAGAACATACTTTCCCTCTATAGAACACACTTTCACTCTATAGAACACACACACTCTATAGAACAAACTTTCACTCTATAGAACACACTTTCACTCTATAGAACACACTTTCACTCTATAGAACACACGTTCACTCTATAGAAGCACTTTCACTCTATAGAACACACACACTATATAGAACAAACTTTCACTCTATAGAACACACTTTCACTCTATAGAACACACACACTCTATAGAACAAACTTTCCCTCTATAGAAGACACTTTCACTCTATAGAAAACACTTTCACTCTATAGAACACACTTTCACTCTATAGAACACACTTTCACTCTATAGAACACATTTTCACTCTATAGGACACACTTTCACTCTATAGAACACACACACTCTATAGAACACACTTTCACTCTATAGAACACACACACTCTATAGAACACACTTTCACTCTATAGAACACACTTTCACTCTATAGAACACACTTTCACTCTATAGAACACACTTTCACTCTATAGGACACACTTTCACTCTATAGAACACACACACTCTATAGAACACACTTTCACTCTATAGAACACACACACACTCTATAGAACACACACACTCTATAGAACACACACACACTCTATAGAACACACTTTCTCTCTATAGAACACACTTTCACTCTATAGAACACACTTTCACTCTATAGAACACACGTTCACTCTATAGAAGCACTTTCACTCTATAGAACACACACACTCTATAGAACAAACTTTCACTCTATAGAATACACTTTCACTCTATAGAACACACACACTCTATAGAACAAACTTTCCCTCTATAGAAGACACTTTCACTCTATAGAAAACACTTTCACTCTATAGAACACACTTTCACTCTATAGAACACACTTTCACTCTATAGAACACACTTTCACTCTATAGAACAAACTTTCACTGTATAGAACACACGTTCACTCTATAGAACACACTTTCACTCTATAGAACACACACACACTCTATAGAACACACACACTCTATAGAACATACTTTCCCTCTATAGAACACACTTTCACTCTATAGAACACACACACTCTATAGAACAAACTTTCACTCTATAGAACACACTTTCACTCTATAGAACACACTTTCACTCTATAGAACACACGTTCACTCTATAGAAGCACTTTCACTCTATAGAACACACACACTATATAGAACAAACTTTCACTCTATAGAACACACTTTCACTCTATAGAACACACACACTCTATAGAACAAACTTTCCCTCTATAGAAGACACTTTCACTCTATAGAAAACACTTTCACTCTATAGAACACACTTTCACTCTATAGAACACACTTTCACTCTATAGAACACACTTTCACTCTATAGAACACACTTTCACTCTATAGAACAAACTTTCACTCTATAGAACACACGTTCACTCTATAGAACACACACACTCTATAGAACAAACTTTCCCTCTATAGAAGACACTTTCACTCTATAGAACACACTTTCACTCTATAGAACACACTTTCACTCTATAGAACACACACACTCTATAGAACACACACACTCTATAGAACACACACACACTCTATAGAACACACACACTCTATAGAACACACTTTCACTCTATAGAACACACACACTCTATAGAACAAACTTTCACTCTATAGAACACACTTTCACTCTATAGAACACACTTTCACTCTATAGAACACACGTTCACTCTATAGAAGCACTTTCACTCTATAGAACACACACACTATATAGAACAAACTTTCACTCTATAGAACACACTTTCACTCTATAGAACACACACACTCTATAGAACAAACTTTCCCTCTATAGAAGACACTTTCACTCTATAGAAAACACTTTCACTCTATAGAACACACTTTCACTCTATAGAACACACTTTCACTCTATAGAACACACTTTCACTCTATAGAACACACTTTCACTCTATAGAACAAACTTTCACTCTATAGAACACACGTTCACTCTATAGAACACACACACTCTATAGAACAAACTTTCACTCTATAGAACACACTTTCACTCTATAGAACACACTTTCACTCTATAGAACACACACACTCTATAGAACACACACACTCTATAGAACACACACACACTCTATAGAACACACACACTCTATAGAACACACACACACTCTATAGAACACACTTTCTCTCTATAGAACACACTTTCACTCTATAGAACACACTTTCACTCTATAGAACACACGTTCACTCTATAGAAGCACTTTCACTCTATAGAACACACACACTCTATAGAACACACTTTCACTCTATAGAACACACACACACTCTATAGAACACACACACTCTATAGAACACACACACACTCTATAGAACACACTTTCTCTCTATAGAACACACTTTCACTCTATAGAACACACTTTCACTCTATAGAACACACTTTCACTCTATAGGACACACTTTCACTCTATAGAACACACACACTCTATAGAACACACTTTCACTCTATAGAACACACACACACTCTATAGAACACACACACTCTATAGAACACACACACACTCTATAGAACACACTTTCTCTCTATAGAACACACTTTCACTCTATAGAACACACGTTCACTCTATAGAAGCACTTTCACTCTATAGAACACACACACTCTATAGAACAAACTTTCACTCTATAGAATACACTTTCACTCTATAGGACACACTTTCACTCTATAGAACACACACACTCTATAGAACACACTTTCACTCTATAGAACACACACACACTCTATAGAAACACACACACTCTATAGAAACACACACACTCTATAGAACACACTTTCTCTCTATAGAACACACTTTCACTCTATAGAACACACGTTCACTCTATAGAAGCACTTTCACTCTATAGAACACACACACTCTATAGAACAAACTTTCACTCTATAGAATACACTTTCACTCTATAGAACACACACACTCTATAGAACAAACTTTCCCTCTATAGAAGACACTTTCACTCTATAGAAAACACTTTCACTCTATAGAACACACTTTCACTCTATAGAACACACTTTCACTCTATAGAACCCACACACTCTATAGAACAAACTTTCACTCTATAGAACGCACTTTCACTCTATAGAACACACTTTCACTCTATAGAACACACTTTCACTCTATAGGACACACTTTCACTCTATAGAACACACACACTCTATAGAACACACTTTCACTCTATAGAACACACACACACTCTATAGAACACACACACTCTATAGAACACACACACACTCTATAGAACACACTTTCTCTCTATAGAACACACTTTCACTCTATAGAACACACTTTCACTCTATAGAACACACGTTCACTCTATAGAAGCACTTTCACTCTATAGAACACACACACTCTGTAGAACAAACTTTCACTCTATAGAATACACTTTCACTCTATAGAACACACACACTCTATAGAACAAACTTTCCCTCTATAGAACACACGTTCACTCTATAGAAAACACTTTCACTCTATAGAACACACTTTCACTCTATAGAACACACTTTCACTCTATAGAACAAACTTTCACTCTATAGAACACACGTTCACTCTATAGAACACACACATTCTATAGAACAAACTTTCACTCTATAGAACACACTTTCACTCTATAGAACACACTTTCACTCTATAGAACACACTTTCACTCTATAGAACACACACTCTATAGAACAAACTTTCACTCTATAGAACACTTTCACTCTATAGAACACACTTTCACTCTATAGAACACACACACTCTATAGAACATACTTTCCCTCTATAGAACACACTTTCACTCTATAGAACACACACACTCTATAGAACAAACTTTCACTCTATAGAACACACTTTCACTCTATAGAACACACGTTCACTCTATAGAAGCACTTTCACTCTATAGAACACACACACTCTATAGAACAAACTTTCACTCTATAGAACACACTTTCACTCTATAGAACACACACACTCTATAGAACAAACTTTCCCTCTATAGAAGACACTTTCACTCTATAGAAAACACTTTCACTCTATAGAACACACTTTCACTCTATAGAACACACTTTCACTCTATAGAACACACGTTCATTCTATAGAACACACACACTCTATAGAACAAACTTTCCTCTATAGAAGACACTTTCCCTCTATAGAACACACTTTCACTCTATAGAACACACTTTCACTCTATAGAACACACACACTCTATAGAACACACACACTCTATAGAACACACACACACTCTATAGAACACACTTTCTCTCTATAGAACACACTTTCACTCTATAGAACACACTTTCACTCTATAGAACACACGTTCACTCTATAGAACACACTTTCACTCTATAGAACACACTTTCACTCTATAGGACACACTTTCACTCTATAGAACAAACTTTCACTCTATAGAACACTTTCACTCTATAGAACACACTTTCACTCTATAGAACACACACACTCTATAGAACATACTTTCCCTCTATAGAACACACTTTCACTCTATAGAACACACACACTCTATAGAACAAACTTTCACTCTATAGAACACACGTTCACTCTATAGAACACACTTTCACGCTATAGAACACACGTTCACTCTATAGAAGCACTTTCACTCTATAGAACACACACACTCTATAGAACAAACTTTCACTCTATAGAACACACTTTCACTCTATAGAACACACACACTCTATAGAACAAACTTTCCCTCTATAGAAGACACTTTCACTCTATAGAAAACACTTTCACTCTATAGAACACACTTTCACTCTATAGAACACACTTTCACTCTATAGAACACACTTTCACTCTATAGAACACACTTTCACTCTATAGAACAAACTTTCACTCTATAGAACACACGTTCACTCTATAGAACACACACACTCTATAGAACACACTTTCACTCTATAGAACACACTTTCACTCTATAGGACACACTTTCACTCTATAGAACACACACACTCTATAGAACACACTTTCACTCTATAGAACACACACACACTCTATAGAACACACACACTCTATAGAACACACACACACTCTATAGAACACACTTTCTCTCTATAGAACACACTTTCACTCTATAGAACACACTTTCACTCTATAGAACACACGTTCACTCTATAGAAGCACTTTCACTCTATAGAACACACACACTCTGTAGAACAAACTTTCACTCTATAGAATACACTTTCACTCTATAGAACACACACACTCTATAGAACAAACTTTCCCTCTATAGAACACACGTTCACTCTATAGAAAACACTTTCACTCTATAGAACACACTTTCACTCTATAGAACACACTTTCACTCTATAGAACAAACTTTCACTCTATAGAACACACGTTCACTCTATAGAACACACACATTCTATAGAACAAACTTTCACTCTATAGAACACACTTTCACTCTATAGAACACACTTTCACTCTATAGAACACACTTTCACTCTATAGAACACACACACTCTATAGAACAAACTTTCACTCTATAGAACGCACTTTCACTCTATAGAACACACTTTCACTCTATAGAACACACACACTCTATAGAACACTCTATAGAACACACTTTCACTCTATAGAACACACACACTCTATAGAACAAACTTTCACTCTATAGAACACACTTTCACTCTATAGAACACACTTTCACTCTATAGAACACACGTTCACTCTATAGAAGCACTTTCACTCTATAGAACACACACACTCTATAGAACAAACTTTCACTCTATAGAACACACTTTCACTCTATAGAACACACACACTCTATAGAACAAACTTTCCCTCTATAGAAGACACTTTCACTCTATAGAAAACACTTTCACTCTAGAGAACACACTTTCACTCTATAGAACACACTTTCACTCTATAGAACACACGTTCATTCTATAGAACACACACACTCTATAGAACAAACTTTCCCTCTATAGAAGACACTTTCCCTCTATAGAACACACTTTCACTCTATAGAACACACTTTCACTCTATAGAACACACACACTCTATAGAACACACACACTCTATAGAACACACACACACTCTATAGAACACACTTTCTCTCTATAGAACACACTTTCACTCTATAGAACACACTTTCACTCTATAGAACACACGTTCACTCTATAGAACACACTTTCACTCTATAGAACACACTTTCACTCTATAGGACACACTTTCACTCTATAGAACAAACTTTCACTCTATAGAACGCACTTTCACTCTATAGAACACACTTTCACTCTATAGAACACACACACTCTATAGAACATACTTTCCCTCTATAGAACACACTTTCACTCTATAGAACACACACACTCTATAGAACAAACTTTCACTCTATAGAACACACGTTCACTCTATAGAACACACTTTCACGCTATAGAACACACGTTCACTCTATAGAAGCACTTTCACTCTATAGAACACACACACTCTATAGAACAAACTTTCACTCTATAGAACACACTTTCACTCTATAGAACACACACACTCTATAGAACAAACTTTCCCTCTATAGAAGACACTTTCACTCTATAGAAAACACTTTCACTCTATAGAACACACTTTCACTCTATAGAACACACTTTCACTCTATAGAACACACTTTCACTCTATAGAACACACTTTCACTCTATAGAACAAACTTTCACTCTATAGAACACACGTTCACTCTATAGAACACACACACTCTATAGAACAAACTTTCCCTCTATAGAAGACACTTTCACTCTATAGAACACACTTTCACTCTATAGAACACACTTTCACTCTATAGAACACACACACTCTATAGAACACACACACTCTATAGAACACACACACACTCTATAGAACACACACACTCTATAGAACACACTTTCACTCTATAGAACACACTCTATAGAACAAACTTTCACTCTATAGAACACACTTTCACTCTATAGAACACACTTTCACTCTATAGAACACACGTTCACTCTATAGAAGCACTTTCACTCTATAGAACACACACACTATATAGAACAAACTTTCACTCTATAGAACACACTTTCACTCTATAGAACACACACACTCTATAGAACAAACTTTCCCTCTATAGAAGACACTTTCACTCTATAGAAAACACTTTCACTCTATAGAACACACTTTCACTCTATAGAACACACTTTCACTTTAGAACACACTTTCACTCTATAGAACAAACTTTCACTCTATAGAACACACGTTCACTCTATAGAACACACACACTCTATAGAACAAACTTTCCCTCTATAGAACACACTTTCACTCTATAGAACACACTTTCACTCTATAGAACACACTTTCACTCTATAGAACACACACACTCTATAGAACACACACACTCTATAGAACACACACTCTATAGAACACACACACTCTATAGAACACACTTTCACTCTATAGAAACACACTTTCACTCTATAGAACAAACTTTCACTCTATAGAACACACTTTCACTCTATAGAACACACTTTCACTCTATAGAACACACTTTCACTCTATAGAAGCACTTTCACTCTATAGAACACACACACTCTATAGAACAAACTTTCACTCTATAGAACACACTTTCACTCTATAGAACACACACACTCTATAGAACAAACTTTCCCTCTATAGAACACACTTTCACTCTATAGAAAACACTTTCACTCTATAGAACACACTTTCACTCTATAGAACACACTTTCACTCTATAGAACACACTTTCACTCTATAGAACACACTTTCACTCTATAGAACACACTCTTAGAACACACGTTCACTCTATAGAACACACACACTCTATAGAACAAACTTTCACTCTATAGAACACACTTTCACTCTATAGAACACACTTTCACTCTATATAGAACACACACACTCTATAGAACACACTTTCACTCTATAGAACACACTTTCACTCTATAGAACACACTTTCACTCTATAGAACTATAGAACACACTTTCACTCTATAGAACACACTTTCACTCTATACTTTCACTCTATAGAACACACTTTCACTCTATAGAACAACACACTTTCACTCTATAGAACACACACACTCTATAGAACACACTTTCACTTTCCTCTATAGGACACACTTTCACTCTATAGAACACACTTTCACTCTATAGAACACACTTTCACTCTATAGAACACACTCTATCACTCTATAGACACACTCTATAGAACACACTTTCACTCTATAGAACACACTTTCACTCTATAGAAACATAGAACACACTTTCACTCTATAGAACACACACACTCTATAGAACAAACTTTCACTCTATAGAACACACTTTCACTCTATAGAACACACTTTCACTCTATAGAACACACTTTCACTCTATAGAACACACTTTCACTCTATAGAACACTCTATAGAACACACTTTCACTCTATAGAACACACTTTCACTCTATAGAACACACTTTCACTCTATAGAACACACTTTCTATAGAACACACTTTCACTCTATAGAACACACACACACTCTATAGAACACACTTTACTCTATAGAACACACTCTTAGAACACTTTCACTCTATAGAACACACTTTCACTCTATAGAACACACTTTCACTCTATAGAACACACTTTCACTCTATAGAACACACACTCTATTCAGAATACACTTTCACTCTATAGAACACACACACTCTATAGAACACACACACTCTATAGAACACACTTTCACTCTATAGAACACACTTTCACTCTATAGAACACACTTTCACTCTATAGAACACACTTTCACTCTATAGAACACACTTTCACTCTATAGACACTTTCACTCTATAGAACACTTTCACTCTATAGAACACACTTTCACTCTATAGAACACACTTTCACTCTATAGAACTATAGAACACTTTCACTCTATAGAACACACTTTCACTCTATAGAACACACTTTCACTCTATAGAACACACTTTCACTCTATAGAACACACTTTCACTCTATAGAACACACTTTCACTCTATAGAACACACTTTCACTCTATAGAAACACACTAGAACAAACTTTCCTCTTCACTTTCACTCTATCTAGAGAACACACTTTCACTCTATAGAACACACTTTCACACACTTTCACTCTATAGAACACACTCTACACTCTATAGAACACACTTTCACTCTATAGAACACACTCTTCACTCTATAGAACACACTTTCACTCTATAGAACACACACACTCTATAGAACACACTTTCTCTATAGAACACACTTTCACTCTATAGAACACACTTTCACTCTATAGAACACACTTTCACTCTATAGAACACACTTTCACTCTATAGAAACACTTTCACACACTTTCACTCTATAGAACACACTCTATAGAACACACACACACTCTATAGAACAAACTCTATCACTCTATAGAACTTTCCTCTATAGAACACACTTTCACTCTATAGAACACACACACTCTATAGAACAAACTTTCACTCTATAGAACACACTTTCACTCTATAGAACACACTTTCACTCTATAGAACACACGTTCACTCTATAGAACACTTTCACTCTATAGAACACACACACTCTATAGAACAAACTTTCACTCTATAGAACACACTTTCACTCTATAGAACACACACACTCTATAGAACAAACTTTCACTCTATAGAAACACTTTCACTCTATAGAACACACTTTCACTCTATAGAACACACTTTCACTCTATAGAACACACTTTCACTCTATAGAACACACTTTCACTCTATAGAACACACTTTCACTCTATAGAACACACTTTCACTCTATAGAACACACTTTCACTCTATAGAACACACTTTCACTCTATAGAACACACTTTCACTCTATAGAACACACTTTCACTCTATAGAACACACTTTCACTCTATAGAACACACTTTCACTCTATAGAACACACTTTCACTCTATAGAACACACACACTCTATAGAACACACACACACTCTATAGAACAAACTTTCACTCTATAGAACACACTTTCACTCTATAGAACACTTTCACTCACTTTCACTCTATAGAAACACTTTCACTCTATAGAACACTTTCACTCTATAGAACACACACACTCTATAGAACAAACTTTCACTCTATAGAACACACTTTTCACTCTATAGAACACACTTTCACTCTATAGAACACACTTTCACTCTATAGAACACACTTTCACTCTATAGAACAAACTTTCACTCTATAGAACACACTTTCACTCTATAGAACAAACTTTCACTCTATAGAACACAACACACTTTCACTCTATAGAACACACTTTCACTCTATAGAACACACACACTCTATAGAACAAACTTTCACTCTATAGAACACACTTTCACTCTATAGAACACACTTTCACTCTATAGAACACACACACTCTATAGAACATACTTTCCCTCTATAGAACACACTTTCACTCTATAGAACACACACACTCTATAGAACAAACTCTATAGAACACACTCTATCACTCTATAGAACACACTTTCACTCTATAGAACACACACACACTCTATAGAACACACTTTCTCTCTACTCTATAGACACTTTCACTCACACTTTCACTCTATAGAACACACTTTCACTCTATAGAACACACTTTCACTCTATAGAACACACTTTCACTCTATAGAACAACACTTTCACTCTATAGAACACACTTTCACTCTATAGAACACACACACTCTATAGAACACACACACTCTATAGAACACACTTTCACTCTATAGAACACACACACTCTATAGAACAAACTTTCACTCTATAGAACACACGTTCACTCTATAGAACACACTTTCACGCTATAGAACACACGTTCACTCTATAGAACACTTTCACTCTATAGAACACACACACTCTATAGAACAAACTTTCACTCTATAGAACACACTTTCACTCTATAGAACACACACACTCTATAGAACAAACTTTCCCTCTATAGAAGACACTTTCACTCTATAGAAAACACTTTCACTCTATAGACTCTATAGAACACACTTTCACTCTATAGAACACACTTTCACTCTATAGAACACACTTTCACTCTATAGAACAAACTTTCACTCTATAGAACACACGTTCACTCTATAGAACACACACACTCTATAGAACACACTTTCCACTCTATAGAACACACTTTCACTCTATAGAACACACTTTCACTCTATAGACACACTTTCACTCTATAGAACACACACACTCTATAGAACACACTTTCACTCTATAGAACACACACACTCTATAGAACACACACTCTATAGAACACACTTTCACTCTATAGAACACACACACTCTATAGAACAAACTTTCACTCTATAGAACACACTTTCACTCTATAGAACACACTTTCACTCTATAGAACACACGTTCACTCTATAGAAGCACTTTCACTCTATAGAACACACACACTCTATAGAACAAACTTTCACTCTATAGAACACACTTTCACTCTATAGAACACACACACTCTATAGAACAAACTTTCCTCTATAGAAGACACTTTCACTCTATAGAAAACACTTTCACTCTATAGAACACACTTTCACTCTATAGAACACACTTTCACTCTATAGAACACACTTTCACTCTATAGAACACACTTTCACTCTATAGAACAAACTTTCACTCTATAGAACACACGTTCACTCTATAGAACACACACACTCTATAGAACACACTTTCACTCTATAGAACACACTTTCACTCTATAGAACACACACTTTCACTCTATAGAAACACACACACTCTATAGAACACACACACTCTATAGAACACACACACACTCTTTCACTCTATAGAACACACTTTCACTCTATAGAACACACTTTCACTCTATAGAACACACGTTCACTCTATAGAAGCACTTTCACTAGAACACACTTTCACTCTATAGAACACACTTTCACTCTATAGAACACACACACTCTATAGAACACACACACACTCTATAGAACACACACACTCTATAGAACACACTTTCTCTCTATAGAACACACTTTCACTCTATAGAACACACTTTCACTCTATAGAACACACTTTCACTCTATAGGACACAACTATAGAACACACTTTCACTCTATAGAACACACTTTCACTCTATAGAACACACACTCTTCACACACTCTATAGAACACACTTTCACTCTATAGAACACACTTTCACTCTATAGAACACGTTCACTCACTTTCACTCTATAGAACACACACACTCTATAGAACAACTTTCACTCTATAGAATACACTTTCACTCTATAGAACACACTTTCACTCTATAGAACACACACACTCTATAGAACAAACTTTCACTCTATAGAACACACTATTCACTCTATAGAACACACTTTCACTCTATAGAACACACTTTCACTCTATAGAACACACGTTCACTCTATAGAAGCACTTTCACTCTATAGACACACACACTCTATAGAACAAACTTTCACTCTATAGAACACACTTTCACTCTATAGAACACACACACTCTATAGAACAAACTTTCCCTCTATAGAAGACACTTTCACTCTATAGAAACACTTTCACTCTATTTAGAACACACTTTCACTCTATAGAAACACACTCTATAGAACAAACACTCTATAGAACACACTTTCACTCTATAGAACACACTTTCACTCTATAGAACACACTTTCACTCTATAGAACACACTTTCACTCTATAGAACTCTATAGAACACACTTTCACTCTATAGACACACACTCTATAGAACACACACACACACTCTATAGAACACACTTTCACTCTATAGAACACACTTTCACTCTATAGAACACACGTTCACTCTATAGAAGCACTTTCACTCTATAGAACACACACACTCTGTAGAACAAACTTTCACTCTATAGAACACACTTTCACTCTATAGAACACACTCTTCACTCTATAGAACACACACACTCTATAGAACACTTTCACTCTATAGAACACACTTTCACTCTATAGAACTCTATAGAACACTTTCACTCTATAGAACACACTTTCACTCTATAGAACACACTTTCACTCTATAGAACACACTTTCACTCTATAGAACACACTTTCACTCTATAGAACACACTTTCACTCTATAGAACACACTTTCACTCTATAGAACACACACACTCTATAGAACAAACTTTCACTCTATAGAACACACTTTCTATAGAACACACTCTCTATAGAACACACACTTTCACTCTATAGAACACACTTTCACTCTATAGAACACACTTTCACTCTATAGAACACACTTTCACTCTATAGAACACTTTCACTCTATAGAACACTTTCACTCTATAGAACACACACTCTATAGAACACACTTTCACTCTATAGAACACACTTTCACTCTATAGAACAACACACTCTATAGAACAAACTTTCCCTCTATAGAACAACTCTAGAAAACACTTTCACTCTATAGAACACACTTTCACTCTATAGAAACACTTTCACTTAGAACACACGTTCACTCTATAGAACACTCTATAGAACACTTTCACTCTCTATAGAACACACTTTCACTCTATAGAACACACACTCTTCACTCTATAGAACACACTTTCACTCTATAGAACACACTTTCACTCTATAGAACACACTTTCACTCTATAGAAACACACACACTCTATAGAACACACTTTCACTCTATAGACACACTTTCACTCTATAGAACAAACTTTCACTCTATAGAACACACTTTCACTCTATAGAACACACTTTCACTCTATAGAACACACACACTCTATAGAACACACTTTCACTCTATAGAAACACACACACTCTATAGAACACACTTTCACTCTATAGAACACACTTTCACTCTATAGAACACACTTTCACTATTTCACTCTATAGAAGCACTTTCACTATAGAACACACACACTCTATAGAACAAACTTTCACTCTATAGAACACACTTTCACTCTATAGAACACACACACTCTATAGAACAAACTTTCCCTCTATAGAACTCTATAGGAAACACTTTCACTCTATAGAACACACTTTCACTCTATAGAACACACTTTCTCTCTATAGAACACACTTTCACTCTATAGAACAAACTTTCACTCTATAGAACACACTTTCACTCTATAGAACACACTATTTCACTCTATAGAACACACTTTCACTCTATAGAACACACTTTCACTCTATAGAACACACTCTTCACTCTATAGAACACACTTTCACTTTCTCTCTATAGAACACACTTTCACTCTATAGAACACACTTTCACTCTATAGAACAAACTTTCACTCTATAGAACACACTTTCACTCTATAGAACACACACACTCTATAGAACACACTTTCACTCTATAGAACAACTTTCACTCTATAGAAACACACTCTTCACTCTATAGAACACACTTTCACTCTATAGAACACACTTTCACTCTATAGAACACACTTTCACTCTATAGAACACTTTCACTCTATAGAACACTTTCACTCTCTATAGACTCTATAGAACACACTTTCACTCTATAGAACACACTTTCACTCTATAGAAACACTTTCACTCTATAGAACACACTTTCACTCTATAGAACACACTTTCACTCTATAGAACACACTTTCACTCTATAGAACACACTTTCACTCTATAGAACACACTTTCACTCTATAGAACACACTTATAGAACACACACTCTCTATAGAACACACTTTCACTCTATAGAACACACTTTCACTCTATAGAACACACTTTCACTCTATAGAACACACACACACATTCTATCACTCTATAGAAACACTTTCACTTTCACTCTATAGAACACACTTTCACTCTATAGAACACACTTTCACTCTATAGAACACACTTTCACTCTATAGAACACTTTCACTCTATAGAACTATAGAACACACTTTCACTCTATAGAACACACTTTCTATAGAACACACACACTCTATAGAACACACTTTCACTCTATAGAAACACTTTCACTCTATAGAACACACTCTATAGAACACACTTTCACTCTATAGAACACACTTTCACTCTATAGAAACACACTTTCACTCTATAGAACACACTCTTTCACTCACTCTATAGAACACACTCTATAGAACACACTTTCACTCTATAGAACACACTTTCACTCTATAGAACACACTTTCACTCTATAACACTTTCACTCTATAGAACACACTCACTTTAGAACACACTTTCACTCTAGAACACACTTTCACTCTATAGAACACACACTCTACACTCTATAGAACACACTTTCACTCTATAGAACACACACACTCTATAGAACACACTTTCACTCTATAGAACACACTTTCTCTCTATAGAACACACTCTATAGAACACACTTTCACTCTATAGAACACACTTTCACTCTATAGAACACTCTATAGAACACACACACTCTATAGAACACTTTCACTCTATAGAACACACTTTCACTCTATAGAACACACTTTCACTCTATAGAACAAACTTTCACTCTATAGAACACACTTTCTATAGAACAAACTTTCACTCTATAGAACACACTTTCACACTTTCTATAGAATACACTTTCACTCTATAGAACACACTTTCACTCTATAGAACAAACTTTCACTCTATAGAACACACTTTCACTCTATAGAACACACTTTCACTCTATAGAACACACACACTCTATAGAACACACTTTCACTCTATAGAACACACTTTCACTCTATAGACACACACTCTATAGAACAACTTTCACTCTACTTTCACTCTATAGAACAACTTTCACTCTATAGAACACTTTCACTCTATAGAACTCTATAGAACAAACTTTCACTCTATAGACACTCTATAGAACACACTTTCACTCTATAGAACACACACATTCTATAAAACACACTTTCTCTCTATAGAATACACTTTCACTCTATGGAACACACACACTCTATAGAATAAACTTTCACTCTATAGAACACACACACTCTATAGAACACACTTTCACTCTATAGAACACACACACACTCTATAGAACACACACACTCTATAGAACACACACACACTCTATAGAACACACTTTCTCTCTATAGAACACACTTTCACTCTATAGAACACACTTTCACTCTATAGAACACACGTTCACTCTATAGAAGCACTTTCACTCTATAGAACACACACACTCTGTAGAACAAACTTTCACTCTATAGAATACACTTTCACTCTATAGAACACACACACTCTATAGAACAAACTTTCCCTCTATAGAACACACGTTCACTCTATAGAAAACACTTTCACTCTATAGAACACACTTTCACTCTATAGAACACACTTTCACTCTATAGAACAAACTTTCACTCTATAGAACACACGTTCACTCTATAGAACACACACATTCTATAGAACAAACTTTCACTCTATAGAACACACTTTCACTCTATAGAACACACTTTCACTCTATAGAACACACTTTCACTCTATAGAACACACTTTCACTCTATAGAACAAACTTTCACTCTATAGAACGCACTTTCACTCTATAGAACACACTTTCACTCTATAGAACACACACACTCTATAGAACATACTTTCCCTCTATAGAACACACTTTCACTCTATAGAACACACACACTCTATAGAACAAACTTTCACTCTATAGAACACACTTTCACTCTATAGAACACACTTTCACTCTATAGAACACACGTTCACTCTATAGAAGCACTTTCACTCTATAGAACACACACACTCTATAGAACAAACTTTCACTCTATAGAACACACTTTCACTCTATAGAACACACACACTCTATAGAACAAACTTTCCCTCTATAGAAGACACTTTCACTCTATAGAAAACACTTTCACTCTAGAGAACACACTTTCACTCTATAGAACACACTTTCACTCTATAGAACACACGTTCACTCTATAGAACACACACACTCTATAGAACAAACTTTCCCTCTATAGAAGACACTTTCCCTCTATAGAACACACTTTCACTCTATAGAACACACTTTCACTCTATAGAACACACACACTCTATAGAACACACACACTCTATAGAACACACACACACTCTATAGAACACACTTTCTCTCTATAGAACACACTTTCACTCTATAGAACACACTTTCACTCTATAGAACACACGTTCACTCTATAGAACACACTTTCACTCTATAGAACACACTTTCACTCTATAGGACACACTTTCACTCTATAGAACAAACTTTCACTCTATAGAACGCACTTTCACTCTATAGAACACACTTTCACTCTATAGAACACACACACTCTATAGAACATACTTTCCCTCTATAGAACACACTTTCACTCTATAGAACACACACACTCTATAGAACAAACTTTCACTCTATAGAACACACGTTCACTCTATAGAACACACTTTCACGCTATAGAACACACGTTCACTCTATAGAAGCACTTTCACTCTATAGAACACACACACTCTATAGAACAAACTTTCACTCTATAGAACACACTTTCACTCTATAGAACACACACACTCTATAGAACAAACTTTCCCTCTATAGAAGACACTTTCACTCTATAGAAAACACTTTCACTCTATAGAACACACTTTCACTCTATAGAACACACTTTCTCTCTATAGAACACACTTTCACTCTATAGAACAAACTTTCACTCTATAGAACACACGTTCACTCTATAGAATACACACATTCTATAGAACACACTTTCACTCTATAGAACACACTTTCACTCTATAGAACACACTTTCACTCTATAGAACCCACTTTCACTCTATAGAACACACACACTCTATAGAACACACACACTCTATAGAACACACACACACTCTATAGAACACACTTTCTCTCTATAGAACACACTTTCACTCTATAGAACACACTTTCACTCTATAGAACACACGTTCACTCTATAGAAGCACTTTCACTCTATAGAACACACACACTCTATAGAACAAACTTTTACTCTATAGAACACACTTTCACTCTATAGAACACACACACTCTATAGAACAAACTTTCCCTCTATAGAACACACGTTCACTCTATAGAACACACTTTCACTCTATAGAACACACTTTCACTCTTTAGAACACACTTTCACTCTATAGAACACACTTTCACTCTATAGAACACACGTTCACTCTATAGAACACACACACATTCTATAGAACACACTTTCACTCTATAGAACACACTTTCACTCTATAGAACACACTTTCACTCTATAGAACACACTTTCACTCTATAGAACAAACTTCCCTCTATAGAACACACTTTCACTCTATAGAACACACTTTCACTCTATAGAACACACTTTCACTCTATAGAACACACACACTCTATAGAACAAACTTTCCCTCTATAGAACACACTTTCACTCTATAGAACACACACATTCTATAGAACCCACTTTCTCTCTATAGAACACACTTTCACTGTATAGAACACACTTTCACTCTATAGAACACACTTTCACTCTATAGAACACACACACTCTATAGAACACACTTTCACTCTATAGAACGCACTTTCACTCTATAGAACACACACACTCTATAGAACAAACTTTCACTCTATAGAACACACTTTCACTCTATAGAACACACTTTCACTCTATAGAACACACACACTCTATAGAACACACTTTCACTCTATAGAACACACACATTCTATAAAACACACTTTCTCTCTATAGAATACACTTTCACTCTATAGAACACACTTTCACTCTATAGAACACACTTTCATTCTATAGAACACACTTTCACTCTATAGAAAACACTTTCACTCTATAGAACACACTTTCACTCTATAGAACACACTTTCACTCTATAGAACACACAAATTCTATAGAACACACTTTCACTCTATGGAACACACACACTCTATAGAATAAACTTTCACTCTATAGAACACACTTTCACTCTATAGAACACACTTTCACTCTATAGAACACACACACTCTATAGAACACACGTTCACTCTATAGAAAACACTTTCACTCTATAGAACACACTTTCACTCTATAGAACACACACACTCTATAGAACACACTTTCACTCTATAGAACACACTTTCACTCTATAGAACACACTTTCACTCTATAGAACACACACACTCTATAGAACACACTTTCACTCTATAGAACACACTTTCACTCTATAGAACACACACACTCTATAGAACACACTTTCACTCTATAGAACACACTTTCACTCTATAGAACACACGTTCACTCTATAGAACACACACACATTCTATAGAACACACTTTCACTCTATAGAACACACTTTCACTCTATAGAACACACTTTCACTCTATAGAACACACTTTCACTCTATAGAACACACACACTCTATAGAACACACACACTCTATAGAACACACACACACTCTATAGAACACACTTTCTCTCTATAGAACACACTTTCACTCTATAGAACACACTTTCACTCTATAGAACACACGTTCACTCTATAGAAGCACTTTCACTCTATAGAACACACACACTCTATAGAACAAACTTTTACCCTATAGAACACACTTTCACTCTATAGAACACACACACTCTATAGAACAAACTTTCCCTCTATAGAAGACACTTTCACTCTATAGAAAACACTTTTACTCTATAGAACAAACTTTCACTCTATAGAACACACGTTCACTCTATAGAACACACTTTCACTCTATAGAACACACTCTATAGAACACACTTTCACTCTATAGAACAAACTTCCCTCTATAGAACACACTTTCACTCTATAGAACACACTTTCACTCTATAGAACACACTTTCACTCTATAGAACACACACACTCTATAGAACAAACTTTCCCTCTATAGAACACACTTTCACTCTATAGAACACACACATTCTATAGAACCCACTTTCTCTCTATAGAACACACTTTCACTGTATAGAACACACTTTCACTCTATAGAACACACTTTCACTCTATAGAACACACACACTCTATAGAACACACTTTCACTCTATAGAACGCACTTTCACTCTATAGAACACACACACTCTATAGAACAAACTTTCACTCTATAGAACACACTTTCACTCTATAGAACACACTTTCACTCTATAGAACACACACACTCTATAGAACACACTTTCACTCTATAGAACACACACATTCTATAAAACACACTTTCTCTCTATAGAATACACTTTCACTCTATAGAACACACTTTCACTCTATAGAACACACTTTCATTCTATAGAACACACTTTCACTCTATAGAACACACTTTCACTCTATAGAACACACTTTCACTCTATAGAACACACTTTCACTCTATAGAACACACAAATTCTATAGAACACACTTTCACTCTATGGAACACACACACTCTATAGAATAAACTTTCACTCTATAGAACACACTTTCACTCTATAGAACACACTTTCACTCTATAGAACACACACACTCTATAGAACACACTTTCACTCTATAGAACACACTTTCACTCTATAGAACACACTTTCACTCTATAGAACACACACACTCTATAGAACACACTTTCACTCTATAGAACACACTTTCACTCTATAGAACACACTTTCACTCTATAGAACACACACACTCTATAGAACACACTTTCACTCTATAGAACACACACACTCTATAGAACACACTTTCACTCTATAGAATAAACTTTCACTCTATAGAACACACACACTCTATAGAACACACTTTCACTCTATAGAATAAACTTTCACTCTATAGAACACACACACTCTATAGAACACACTTTCTCTCTCTTGGACACACATAAACACACACACACAAACACACACAAACACATAGAATTTGTCAAATAGAATAAAATAGAATGTATGATTCATGTATTTATTCATTATGATTTTATTATAGTTAAGTACTCATTGCTGAGGGAATAAATGTTTATCATAACAAAATCACTAAATGATATCTAACTTATAGACTAATCTTTCTGAAAAGATGACTGTACTGAAAAACAGCATTTAAAAGCAGCATTTAAAAGCAATGAAAGAATAACATTGTTATATCACCTTTTTGTTTTTTCAACTTTTAACAATATTAGTGATGAACAGAAGATATTTTTATACGTTTGTTTAGACTGTAGATGTGTAATTTGTTCCAGTTTTGAATATTATAACATTTTCATTTTCCAAAATAGATTTGAAAAATGGACTCATGCAATTGACTTACTTATATCACACGAAGAAAGGAGTTTTGTTGTATTACAATAACGTTTTGTGGCCTCATTAGAGAGGGAATATGTCTTTACATTACAGTAAATTCAGACAACAAGATTGTATGATATGGAAAATGAACAATAAGCTGTTTCCTCTTATTCGGAAATATGTCATAGAAAAAGTTAGATGAAAATAAACAGTTATTTGTTTAAAGGACTAAGACATTTTTATCTTACTACATAATTTCATTGGATACAATAAATAGAAACTTGGTCAGATTAAATCTGTTTGTAATTGTTAAATAGTAGAAGGGATCAAATTCATGACTTACCATTGAGGCTGAAATTAGCAATATATCATTGTTTTGACAGAAAATAAAAATGGCAGAATTCTGTGTAGATTATGTAGAATGAAATGTCAGAATATTCATCATTCCATTGTATCTTTGTATTAAATCAAGGTCAAGCGTTCTCTGCTGCTAGCTGCTCGACATTGTTACAATGGAAATAAATTCCAATAGACTGTAGATACAGCATTACATAACATGACATTAGTCAATAGTTGAAGATAACAAACTGTGGTTAGTTTACTGTTACTTATTCTATCGCCACCAAAAAAAAAACACCTCCATTTTTATGTTTCACTGTTTTTGACAGGTTCTGTTGAAGCAACAGGAAGAATGAATTAACCGGGCAGGTGAGATAATATAGAGCTAGAATATGATGGGTGGAGTAAGAGTGATACAGGATACACATAGTCTTACTTCCTCCTGGTGTGTGTGTGTGTGTGTGTGTGTGTGTGTGTGTGTGTGTGTGTGTGTGTGTGTGTGTGTGTGTGTGTGTGTGTGTGTGTGTGTGTGTGTGTGTGTGTGTGTGTGTGTGTGTGTGTGTGTGTGTGTGTGTGTGTGTGTGTGTGTGTGTGTGTGTGTGTGTGTGTGAAGGTGTGAAGGTGTGTAAAAGCAGTATATTGTTAGTTTATTATTCCACCACTAAGGAATCAACATAATTTCAAATACATTTCTGTTTTACAAACCAACATATATAAAGATGCAACCAGATGAAAATAGAGAAATTAGATGGAAATAAACAGACAGAGATGAATACAGACTAATACAGATAGAGACACATACTAACACAGATATGGACTAATACAGGTAGAGACATACATACTAATACAGATATGGACTAACACAGACTAATACAAATAGAGACTAATACAGACTAATACAGATAGAGAGTAACACAGACTAATACGGATAGAGACATACATACTAATACAGATATGGACTAATACAGATAGAGACGTACATACTAATACAGATATGGACTAATACAGACTAATACAAATAGAGACTAATACAGACTAATACAGATAGAGAGTAACACAGACTAATACAGATAGAGACTAATATAGATAGAGACTAATACAGACTAATACAGATAGAGACACATACTAACACAGATATGGACTAATACAGGTAGAGACATACATACTAATACAGATATGGACTAACACAGACTAATACAAATAGAGACTAATACAGACTAATACAGATAGAGAGTAACACAGACTAATACGGATAGAGACATACATACTAATACAGATATGGACTAATACAGATAGAGACGTACATACTAATACAGATATGGACTAATACAGACTAATACAAATAGAGACTAATACAGACTAATACAGATAGAGAGTAACACAGACTAATACAGATAGAGACTAATATAGATAGAGACTAATACAGACTAATATAGATAGAGACACATACTAATACATATAGAGACTAATACAGACTAATACAGATAGAGAGAAACACAGACTAATCCAGATATAGACAAATACAGATAGAGACTAATACATATAGAGAGTAACACAGACTAATACAGATAGAGACTAATATAGAGTATTACAGATGGAGACGGATATAGACTAATACAGATATAGACTAATACAGATAAATATGAATACAGATAGAGACGAATACAGACTATTACAGATAGAGACTAATACAGATAAAGATGAATACAGACTAATACAGCTAGAGACTAATATAGACTATTACAGATGGAGACGGATATAGACTAATACAGATAGAGACTAATACAGATAAATATAAATACAGATAGAGACGAATACAGACTATTACAGATAGAGACTAATACAGCTAGAGACTAATATAGACTATTACAGATGGAGACGGATATAGACTAATACAGATAGAGAATAATACAGATAAATAAGAATACAGATAGAGACGAATACAGACTATTACAGATAGAGCCTAATACAGATAAAGATGAATACAGACTAATACAGCTAGAGACTAATACAGCTAGAGACTAATACAAACTAATAGAGACTAACACAGACTAATACAGATATAGACAAATACAGATAGAGACAAATACAGCTAGAGACTAATATAGACTATTACAGATGGAGACGGATATAGACTAATACAGATAGAGACTAATACAGATAAATATGAATACAGATAGAGACGAATACAGACTATTACAGATAGAAACTAATACAGCTAGAGACTAATATAGACTATTACAGATGGAGACTAATACAGATATAGACTAATACAGATAAATATGAATACAGATAGAGACGAATACAGACTATTACAGATAGAGCCAAAAACAGATAGAGGCGAATACAGACTAATACAGATAGAGACTAATACAGCTAGAGACTAATACAGATAAAGATGAATATAGATATAGACGAATACAGACTATTACAGATAGAGACTAATACAGATAGAGACGAATACAGACTAATACAAATAGAGATGGATACAGATCAATATGAATACAGATAGAGACGAATACAGACTATTACAGATAGAGACGAATACAGTTAGAGATGAATACAGACTATTACAGATAAAGATGAGTACAGATAGAGATGAATACAGACTAATACAGATAGAGATGAATACAGACTATTACAGATAGAATCTAATACAGTTAGAGATTAATACAGACTAATACAGATAAAGATGAGTACAGATAGAGATGAATACAGACTAATACAGATAGAGATGAATACAGACTAATACAGATAGAGACGGATACAGACTAATACAGATAGAGATAAATGCAGATTTAGATTTAGATTTAGAGAGGTAAAGAAATCAAATAAAGACAGTAGATGTAAAGGATGTTGAACCTGTTCCTCGGGATGCATGGTGTACTCAACTATTTCAACTTTTTGACCCATTCCAAATCATTTCTTTATCTACCAATTTGTGCACAGCTTTTCACCGATTTGAACTGTTACGTTACTTTCCCAAAGACTTTCAGGCATTTAAAACATTCTAAATCGTTACTTTGTAGGCCTGTAACAGATTGCTACAGGTTTTAAGTTTTGATTTTAGTCAAAGACAGAGGAAGATCCCATGAATGTCAATGGACCCTCAGAAAAGTCCTGTTTTTTGTTTTTTTGTTGTACTTTTTAGCGGAGACGTGAAATATTCTGACAGGATGCTGTGTCTGGACACCAGCTTGTAGAAAAACAAAAGGAGACGTCTATTTTTTGAGGTAAATTGGAGCTGTAAACAGTTTTAATGAACGGTGGTGCCTGTGTGTGTGTGTGTGTGTGTGTGTGTGTGTGTGTGTGTGTGTGTGTGTGTGTGTGTGTGTGTGTGTGTGTGTGTGTGTGTGTGTGTGTGTGTGTGTGTGTGTGTGTGTGTGTGTGTGTGTGTGTGTGTGTGTGTGTGTGTGTGTGTGTGTGTGTGCGTGCGTGCGTGTGTGTGTTTCCACCAGACGGACGTGGTCGCTCGTAAACAGATGACAGAGAATGTCTGTGCAGTCACTGGGTTGTGTGTGTGTGTGTGTGTGTGTGTGTGTGTGTGTGTGTGTGTGTGTGTGTGTGTGTGTGTGTGTGTGTGTGTGTGTGTGTGTGTGTGTGTGTGTGTGAGTGTGAGTGTGTGTGTGTGTGTGTGTGTGTGTGTGTGTGTGTGTGTGTGTGTGTGTGTGTGTGTGTGTGTGTGTGTGTGTGTGTGTGTGTGTGTCTGCAACATTCAATAATACTTTGGAGAAACTTGAAGCCTTGTTGCTTTGGTTTGAAAAATGACATAGGATATTATAGTATGTAAAAAAAAGAAGTGATAAAATACCACGTATGTCACTAATATAGGACGGTTTAATCCAATCCCACTGCACCTGATATTGTGCTGTGGGTTACCCACTTCAACAGTGCCCTTCTTGTTGAAACATGCTAGGTTTCTGGGGAACCTGGGGAACCTGGGAAACCTGGGGAACCTTAGGCCTACCAAAATGCTGTTGTTTCTTTCCTTATCTGTACTATTTTACTTCATTTCATTTCAGGCATCAATCCCAATTATATTAAAGTATCTCCGATTCCCAAAATATTTTTCATATAATTGTTAATGGTAAGAGTGCTTTAAGACAACCAGCAACACCCAAATGGTTTTGGAGAAATTGTTTAACAAATCAGATGCCCTGTTTGTGTATATTTTAAAGACCCAAACTGCTTGAATGGGGAGATGCGCACGTGTGTGTGTGTCTGTGTGTGTGTGTGTGTGTGTGTGTGTGTGTGTGTGTGTGTGTGTGTGTGTGTGTGTGTGTGTGTGTGTGTGTGTGTGTGTGTGTGTGTGTGTGTGTGTGTGTGTGTGTGTGTGTGTGTGTGTGTGTGTGTGTGTGTGTGTGTGTGTGTGTGTGTGTGTGTGTGTGTGCGCGCGCACACAATATCATTTGCTGCACATGTGAGTTTTACAGTGTGTGTCACTTTGTCCTCATAGCAATAGTAGTGTGTTCCTTCCATTGTTACAGTGCCTTGCGAAAGTATTCGCCCCCCTTGAACTTTGCGACCTTTTTCCACATTTCAGGCTTCAAACATAAAGATATAAAACTGTATTTTTTTGTGAAGAATCAACAAGAAGTGGGACACAATCATGAAGGGGAACGACATTTATTGGATATTTGAAACTTTTTTAACAAATCAAAAACTGAAAAATTGGGCGTGCAAAATTATTCAGCCCCCTTAAGTTAATACTTTGTAGCACCACCTTTTGCTGCGATTACAGCTGTAAGTCGCTTGGGGTATATCTCTATCAGTTTTGCACATCGAAAGACTGAATTTTTTTCCCATTCCTCCTTGCAAAACAGCTCGAGCTCAGTGAGGTTGGATGGAGAGCATTTGTGAACAGCTGTTTTTAGTTCTTTCCACAGATTCTCGATTGGATTCAGGTCTGGACTTTGACTTGGCCATTCTAACACCTGGATATGTTTATTTTTGAACCATTCCATTGTAGATTTTGCTTTACGTTTTGGATCATTGTCTTGTTGGAAGACAAATCTCCATCCCAGTCTCAGGTCTTTTGCAGACTCCATCAGGTTTTCTTCCAGAATGGTCCTGTATTTGGCTCCAGCCATCTTCCCATCAATTTTAACCATCGTCCCTGTCCCTGCTGAAGAAAAGCAGGCCCAAACCATGATGCTGCCACCACCATGTTTGACAGTGGGGATGATGTGTTCAGGGTGATGAGCTGTGTTACTTTTACGCCAAACATAACGTTTTGCATTGTTGCCAAAAAGTTAAATCTTGGTTTCATCTGACCAGAGCACCTTCTTCCACATGTTTGGTGTGTCTCCCAGGTGGCTTGTGGCAAACTTTAAACAACACTTTTTATGGATATCTTTAAGAAATGACTTTCTTCTTGCCACTCTTCCATAAAGGCCAGATTTGTGCAATATACGACTGATTGTTGTCCTATGGACAGAGTCTCCCACCTCAGCTTTAGATCTCTGCAGTTCATCCAGAGTGATCATGGGCCTCTTGGCTGCATCTCTGATCAGTCTTCTCCTTGTATGAGCTAAAAGTTTAGAGGGACGGCCAGGTCTTGGTAGATTTGCAGTGGTCTGATACTCCTTCCATTTCAATATTATCGCTTGCACAGTGCTCCTTGGGATGTTTAAAGCTTGGGAAATCTTTTTGTATCCAAGTCTGGCTTTAAACTTCTTCACAACAGTATCTCGGACCTGCCTGGTGTGTTCCTTGTTCTTCATGATGCTCTCTGCTCTTTTAACGGACCTCTGAGACTATCACAGTGCAGGTGCATTTATACGGAGACTTGATTACACACAGGTGGATTGTATTTATCATCATTAGTCATTTAGGTCACATTGGATCATTCAGAGATCCTCACTGAACTTCTGGAGAGAGTTTGCTGCACTGAAAGTAAAGGGGCTGAATAATTTTGCATGCCCAATTTTTCAGTTTTTGATTTGTTAAAAAAGTTTGAAATATCCAATAAATGTCGTTCCACTTCATGATTGTGTCCCACTTGTTGTTGATTCTTCACAAACAAATACAGTTTTATATCTTTATGTTTGAAGCCTGAAATGTGGCAAAAGGTCGCAAAGTTCAAGGGGGCCGAATACTTTCGCAAGGCACTGTATGAGCAGAGTCTCATGACGTCTGTGTCTTCATTACTCCCATTGTTATGAGCAGAGTCTCATGACGTCTGTGTCTTCATTATTCCAATTGTTATGAGCAGAGTCTCATGACGTCTGTGTCTTCATTATTCCCATTGTTATGAGCAGAGTCTCATGGCGTCTGTGTCTTCATTACTCCAATTGTTATGAGCAGAGTCTCATGACGTCTGTGTCTTCATTATTCCCATTGTTATGAGCAGAGTCTCATGACGTCTGTGTCTTCATTACTCCCATTGTTATGAGCAGAGTCTCGTAGCGTCTGTGTATTTCTCTTGTTTTCATAGGAGATTTATTAAAGGCAGGATGTTGTGAATGGGTTGAGTGGTGAAACAGAGAGATTTGTACATCCTGGGAGAAGAAGATGAGAAAAGGAGGAGAGGAAGAGGAAGATGGAGGAAAGAAATTGACTAAGAGTACGAAACAACTGGGGGGAGGGGGGGTCAAATAAAAGGAGAAGAATACAGAAGTTCAATAGAGGAGGTATCAACCAGAGAGGCGGTATCAGGAGGTATCAGGATATATCAGGAGGTATCAACCAGAGAGGAGGTATCAGAAGGTATCAGAAGTTATCAGGAGGTATCAACCAGAGAGGAGGTATCAGAGGTATCAGGAGTTATCAGGAGGTATCAGAAGTTATCAGGAGGTATCAGGAGTTATCAGGAGGTATCAGGAGATATCATGAGGTATCAGAAGTTATCAGGAGGTATCAGGAGTTATCAGGAGATATCAGGAGTTATCAACCAGAGAGGAGGTATCAGGAGTTATCAGGAGGTATCAACCAGAGAGGAGATATTGGGAGGTATCAGGAGTTATCAGGAGGTATCAACCAGAGAGGAGGTATCAGGAGTTATCAGGAGGTATCAACCAGAGAGGAGGTATCAGGAGATATCAACCAGAGAGGAGGTATCAGGAGGTATCAGGATATATCAGGAGGTATCAACAAGAGAGGAGGTATCAGAGGTTATCAGGAGGTATCAGGAGTTATCAGGAGATATCAGGAGTTATCGTGAGTTATCAGGAGTTATCAGGTATCAGGAGGTATCAGGAGGTATCAGGAGATATCAGAAGTTATCAGGAGATATCAGTAGATATCAGGAGGTATCAGGAGGTATCAACCAGAGAGGAGGTATCAGGAGATATTAACCAGAGAGGAGTTATCAGGAGGTATCAGGAGGTATCAACCAGAGAGGAAGTATCAGGAGTTATCAGGAGGTATCAGGAGGTATCAGGAGTTATCAGGAGGTATCAGGAGTTATCAGGAGGTATCAGGAGTTATCAGGAGTTATCAGGAGGTATCAGGAGGTATCAGGAGTTATCAGGAGTTATCAGGAGGTATCAGGAGGTATCAGGAGTTATCAGGAGGTATCAGGAGATATCAACCAGAGAGGAGTTATCAGGAGGTATCAACCAGAGAGGAGGTATCAGGAGGTATCAACCAGAGAGGAGGAATCAGGAGGTATCAGGAGGTATCAACCAGAGAGGAGGTATCAGGAGGTATCAACCAGAGAGGAGGTATCAGGAGGTATCAACCAGAGAGGAGGTATCAGGAGTTATCAGGAGGTATCAACCAGAGAGGAGGTATCAGGAGTTATCAGGAGGTATCAACCAGAGAGGAGGTATCAGGAGGTATCAACCAGAGAGGAGGTATCAGGAGGTATCAGGAGATATCAACCAGAGAGGAGGAATCAGGAGGTATCAGGAGGTATCAACCAGAGAGGAGGTATCAGGAGGTATCAGGAGGTATCAACCAGAGAGGAGTTATCAGGAGGTATCAACCAGAGAGGAGGTATCAGGAGGTATCAACCAGAGAGGAGGTATCAGGAGGTATCAGGAGGTATCAACCAGAGAGGAGGTATCAGAAGATATCAACCAGAGAGGAGGTATCAGGAGGTATCAGGAGTTATCAGGAGGTATCAGGAGTTATCAGAAGGTATCAGGAGATATCAGGAGGTATCAGGAGTTATCAGGAGGTATCAGGAGTTATCAGGAGGTATCAGCCAGAGAGGAGGTATCAGGAGGTATCAGGAGGTATCAGAAGTTATCAGGAGGTATCGGGAGGTATCAGGAGGTATCAACCAGAGAGGAGGTATCAGGAGGTATCAACCAGAGAGGAGGTATCAGGAGGTATCAGGAGTTATCAGGAGGTATCAGGAGTTATGAGGAGGTATCAGCCAGAGAGGAGGTATCAGGAGGTATCAGGAGGTATCAGGAGTTATGAGGAGGTATCAAGCAGAGAGGAGGTATCAGGAGGTATCAACCAGAGAGGAGGTATCAGGAGGTATCAGGAGGTATCAACCAGAGAGGAGGTATCAGGAGGTATCAACCAGAGAGGAGGTATCAGGAGGTATCAGGAGATATCAACCAGAGAGGAGGAATCAGGAGGTATCAGGAGGTATCAACCAGAGAGGAGGTATCAGGAGTTATCAGGAGGTATCAACCAGAGAGGAGGTATCAGGAGGTATCAACCAGAGAGGAGGTATCAGGAGGTATCAGGAGATATCAACCAGAGAGGAGGAATCAGGAGGTATCAGGAGGTATCAACCAGAGAGGAGGTATCAGGAGGTATCAGGAGGTATCAACCAGAGAGGAGTTATCAGGAGGTATCAACCAGAGAGGAGGTATCAGGAGGTATCAACCAGAGAGGAGGTATCAGGAGGTATCAACCAGAGAGGAGGTATCGGGAGGTATCAGGAGGTATCAACCAGAGAGGAGGTATCAGGAGGTATCAACCAGAGAGGAGTTATCAGGAGGTATCAGGAGTTATCAGAAGGTATCAGGAGATATCAGGAGGTATCAGGAGTTATCAGGTATCAGGAGGTATCAGCCAGAGAGGAGGTATCAGGAGGTATCAGGAGGTATCAGAAGTTATCAGGAGGTATCGGGAGGTATCAGGAGGTATCAACCAGAGAGGAGGTATCAGGAGGTATCAGGAGTTATCAGGAGGTATCAGGAGTTATGAGGAGGTATCAGCCAGAGAGGAGGTATCAGGAGGTATCAGGAGGTATCAGGAGGTATCAGGAGTTATCAGGAGGTATCAGGAGATATCAGGAGGTATCAGGAGGTATCAGGAGATATCAGGAGGTATCAGGAGTTATCAGGAGGTATCAGCCAGAGAGGAGGTATCAGGAGGTATCAACCAGAGAGGAGGTATCAGGAGGTATCAACCAGAGAGGAGGTATCAGGAGGTATCAGGAGTTATCAGGAGGTATCAGGAGTTATCAGGAGGTATCAGGAGATATCAGGAGGTATCAGGAGTTATCAGGAGGTATCAGCCAGAGAGGAGGTATCAGGAGGTATCAACCAGAGAGGAGGTATCAGGAGGTATCAGGAGGTATCAACCAGAGAGGAGGTATCAGGAGGTATCAACCAGAGAGGAGGTATCAGGATATATCAGGAGATATCAACCAGAGAGGAGGTATCAGGAGGTATCAGGAGTTATCAGGAGGTATCAGGAGTTATCAGGAGGTATCAGGAGTTATCAGGAGGTATCAGCCAGAGAGGAGGTATCAGGAGGTATCAGGAGGTATCAGAAGTTATCAGGAGGTATCGAGAGGTATCAGGAGGTATCAACCAGAGAGGAGGTATCAGGAGGTATCAACCAGAGAGGAGGTATCAGGAGGTATCAACCAGAGAGGAGGTATCAGGAGATATCAGGAGTTATCAGGAGGTATTAACCAAAGAGGAGGTATCAGGAGGTATCAACCAGAGAGGAGGTATCAGGAGGTATCAGCCAGAGAGGAAGTATCAGGAGGTATCAGGAGTTATCAGGAGGTATCAGGAGGTATCAGGAGGTATCAGGAGATATCAACCAGAGAGGAGGTATCAGGAGGTATCAGCCAGAGAGGAAGTATCAGGAGGTATCAGGAGGTATCAGGAGGTATCAGGAGGTATCAGGAGATATCAACCAGAGAGGAGGTACGCTGAATGACGGCCATTTTGGGCGGGGCACATGCACTAAAGAGAGCAAGAGAGAGAGCGAGCGAGAGATGGGGAGAGAGAGAGAACAAACTTGGAGGGAAAAAAGAGCGAGTTCTAGATTGTGTCTAGATACATAACGAAATTGCACACATTTTGCCCTAATCTGTTTCGAAACAAATCTCAAAGGCTGACAATACTGCCGACCGCACTGTTTTCTGAGGAGAGTCTCTCAAGCAGAACTTAACATTTCATTGGAAGTAAAACCATGAATACAGTGTATTCAGTGTCAGGGGGAACAAGATCATGCATATCATATTAGGAGTGCTGTTGTCAGCTCATTTTTCTCTTTTGGATCCCAATGGATAAGATTATATGGACAGGTGGGTGGCTGATCCTAGATCAGCACTCTTATTCTGACATTTACGGTACCAGAGGTCAGGGATAGAAACAAGGCTTAGGGTTCCATCCTCTCTGTGTCCTCTTATTCATCCTCTCTGTGTCCTCTTATTCATCCTCTCTGTGTCCTCTTATTCATCCTCTCTGTGTCCTCTTCATCATCCTCTCTGTGTCTTGTTAGTCATGGTCACTGTATCTTGTTAGTCATTGTCTCTGTATCTTGTTAGTCATTGTCACTGTATCTTGTTAGTCATTGTCACTGTATCTTGTTAGTCATTGTCTCTGTGTCTTGTTAGTCATTGTCACTGTATCTTGTTAGTCATTGTCTCTGTATCTTGTTAGTCATTGTCACTGTATCTTGTTAGTCATTGTCACTGTATCTTGTTAGTCATTGTCACTGTATCTTGTTAGTCATTGTCACTGTATCGTGTTAGTCATTGTCACTGTGTCTTGTTAGTCATTGTCTCTGTGTCTTGTTAGTCATTGTCTCTGTATCTTGTTAGTCATTGTCACTGTATCTTGTTAGTCATTGTCACTGTAACTTGTTAGTCATTGTCACTGTATCTTGTTAGTCATTGTCACTGTATCTTGTTAGTCATTGTCACTGTATCGTGTTAGTCATTGTCACTGTGTCTTGTTAGTCATTGTCTCTGTGTCTTGTTAGTCATTGTCTCTGTATCTCGTTAGTCATTGTCACTGTATCTTGTTAGTCATTGTCACGGTATCTTGTTAGTCATTGTCACTGTATCGTGTTAGTCATTGTCACTGTGTCTTGTTAGTCATTGTCTCTGTGTCTTGTTAGTCATTGTCACTGTAACTTGTTAGTCATTGTCACTGTATCTTGTTAGTCATTGTCACTGTATCTTGTTAGTCATTGTCACTGTGTCTTGTTAGTCATTGTCTCTGTATCTTGTTAGTTATTGTCACTGTGTCTTGTTGGTCATTGTCACTGTATCTTGTTAGTCATTGTCACTGTATCTTGTTAGTCATTGTCACTGTATCTTGTTAGTCATTGTCACTGCATCTTGTTAGTCATTGTCACTGTATCTTGTTAGTCATTGTCACTGTATCTTGTTAGTCATTGTCAAAGTGTCTTGTTAGTCATTGTCTCTGTATCTTGTTAGTCATTGTCACTGTATTTTGTTAGTCATTGTCACTGTATCTTGTTAGTCATTGTCACTGTGTCTTGTTAGTCATTGTCTCTGTGTCTTGTTAGTTATTGTCACTGTGTCTTGTTGGTCATTGTCACTGTATCTTGTTAGTCATTGTCACTGTATCTTGTTAGTCATTGTCACTGTATCTTGTTAGTCATTGTCACTGCATCTTGTTAGTCATTGTCACTGTATCTTGTTAGTCATTGTCACTGTATCTTGTTAGTCATTGTCACTGTATCTTGTTAGTCATTGTCAAAGTGTCTTGTTAGTCATTGTCTCTGTATCTTGTTAGTCATTGTCACTGTATTTTGTTAGTCATTGTCACTGTGTCTTGTTAGTCATTGTCTCTGTATCTTGTTAGTCATTGTCACTGTATCTTGCTAGTCATTGTCACTGTATTTTGTTAGTCATTGTCACTGTGTCTTGTTAGTCATTGTCTCTGTATCTTGTTAGTCATTGTCACTGTATTTTGTTAGTCATTGTCACTGTGTCTTGTTAGTCATTGTCACTGTATCTTGTTAGTCATTGTCTCTGTGTCTTCTTAGTTATTGTCACTGTGTCTTGTTGGTCATTGTCACTGTATATTGTTAGTCATTGTCACTGTTACTTGTTAGTCATTGTCACTGTATCTTGTTAGTCATTGTCACTGTATCTTGTTAGTCATTGTCACTGTATCGTGTTAGTCATTGTCACTGTGTCTTGTTAGTCATTGTCACAGCATCTTGTTAGTCATTGTCTCTGTGTCTTGTTAGTCATTGTCACTGTATTTTGTTAGTCATTGTCACTGTGTCTTGTTAGTCATTGTCACTGTATCTTGTTGAGTGTGTGCTTCTTTAAAAAGGAGCATTTTACCCAGCATGCTTTGTCATGAAAAATACTCACAAATGAACAATGGTTAAAGTAAGGTGTCTCATGTAGACCAGGCAGACGTGGGTAGGTGCCATTCTGGTGTCAGATTCGGTCATTTGCTACTGCTATAGATACCATTTATGAGATGATACTTGTGAGCAGACAATATTTCAAAAACTTTGTTTGATATCAATGACTGTATATACATCCACATATAAAGCCACACATTTACAACTGCACTTACTTCTGTTCTCAACATATTATATTGTTTTGATCATTGATTTAAAGCTCTTGTCCTCTAAAACTAGTATCTAGCTTGATAAAGAGATTAGAACAGAACAATGACAGAGTATTCTTAAAATGGAAAAATGACCGTGAGTATTCTCAGAAGTATTCTTTGAATATAAACATTACAGAGTATTCTTAGAACAGAAAAATGACAATGAGTATTCTTAGAAAATACAAATTACAGAGTATTCTTAGAACAGAAAAATGACAATGAGTATTCTTAGAAAATACAAATGACAGAGTATTCTTAGAACAGAAAAATAACACTGAGTAATCTTAGAAAATACAAATTACAGAGTATTCTTATAACAGAAAAAGGACAATGAGTATTCTTAGAAAATACAAATGACAGAGTATTCTTAGAACAGAAAAATAACACTGAGTAATCTTAGAATATACAAATTACAGAGTATTCTTATAACAGAAAAAGGACAATGAGTATTCTTAGAATATACAAATTACAGAGTATTCTTATAACAGAAAAAGGACAATGAGTATTCTTAGAATATACAAATTACAGAGCATTCTTACAACAGAAAAAGGACAATGAGTATTCTTAGAATATACAAATTACAGAGTATTCTTACAACAGAAAAAGGACAATGAGTATTCTTAGAATATACAAATTACAGAGTATTCTTAGAACAGAAAAAGGACAATGAGTATTCTCTTTGTATCTTCCTGTTCCATTTGCGAAGTATCCCATTGATAATTCAATGTGTGCGGAGAAAATAGTTTTTTCTTTGTTCCAAGAGACATGTTAGCACACATTCAATATCTTTAGCAGCTGATCTTTAATCCTTATTTTGCTCTTGAATTGTCAGTGTTCTTGAAGCTCTAAGATTTACTTTGAGAAATTGTAGGTTAAAGTTGACAATAGTTGTACTGGTAATGATTGTCTTAGTTGAGGTGAACATTTTCAACTCCAACATGTAAAGATAAGTAAGGGTGTGTGTGTGTGTGTGTGTGTGTGTGTGTGTGTGTGTGTGTGTGTGTGTGTGTGTGTGTGTGTGTGTGTGTGTGTGTGTGTGTGTGTGTGTGTGTGTGTGTGTGTGTGTGTGTGTGTGTGTGTGTGTGTGTGTGTGTGTGTGTGTGTGTGTGTGTGTGTGTGTGTGTGTGTGTGTGTGTGTGTGAGAGAGACGGAGAGAGACAGTTGGGTGAGAGATGGAGAGAGACAGTTGGGAGAGAGATAGAGAGAGACAGTTAGGTGAGAGACGGAGAGAGACAGTTGGGTGAGAGATGGAGAAAGACAGTTGGGTGAGAGATGGAGAGAGACAGTTGGGTGAGAGACGGAGAGAGACAGTTGGGTGAGAGATGGAGAGAGACAGTTGGGTGAGAGATGGAGAGAGACAGTTGGGTGAGAGACGGATAGAGACAGTTGGGTGAGAGATGGAGAGAGACAGTTGGGTGAGAAATGGAGAGAGACAGTTGGGTGAGAGATGGAGAGAGACAGTTGGGTGAGAGACGGATAGAGACAGTTGGGTTAGAGACGGAGAGAGACAGTTGGGTGAGAGATGGAGAGAGACAGTTGGGTGAGAGATGGAGAGAGACAGTTGGGTGAGAGACAGATAGAGACAGTTGGGTGAGAGATGGAGAGAGACAGTTGGGTGAGAGATGGAGAGAGACAGTTGGGTGAGAGATGGAGAGAGACAGTTGGGTGAGAGATGGAGAGAGACAGTTGGGTGAGAGACGGATAGAGACAGTTGGGTGAGAGATGGAGAGAGACAGTTGGGTGAGAGATGGAGAGAGACAGTTGGGTGAGAGACGGATAGAGACAGTTGGGTGAGAGATGGAGAGAGACAGTTGGGTGAGAGATGGAGAGAGACAGTTGAGTGAGAGATGGAGAGAGACAGTTGGGTGAGAGATGGAGAGAGACAGTTGGGTGAGAGACGGATAGAGACAGTTGGGTGAGAGATGGAGAGAGACAGTTGGGTGAGAGATGGAGAGAGACAGTTGGGTGAGAGACGGATAGAGACAGTTGGGTGAGAGATGGAGAGAGACAGTTGGGTGAGAGATGGATAGAGACAGTAAATAGAATATGTTATTCTAAGTACCTACCCACTGGACACAGACGTCAATTCAACATCTAGTTTGGATTTACATTTGGTAACGTGAATTCAATGTAAAATTATTAAAAATTCAACATGTCATTTGATTTAGGTGAAAAAAGAATACAACATTCCCTTACATTGAGGACTTTTTGCAAATCCAATCAGTTTTCCACGTTGATTCAGCGTCATCAAATTACATTTTTCTGATTGAAATGATGTGGAAACAATGTTGTTTCAACCAGTCTTTTCCCCAGTGGGTAAAAACATGGCATTGAGGGGATGAAACTAAATGTATAATTCTTTGCATTACAGGAGAAGTGCGTGTGTGTGTGTGTGTGTGTGTGTGTGTGTGTGTGTGTGTGTGTGTGTGTGTGTGTGTGTGTGTGTGTGTGTGTGTGTGTGTGTGTGTGTGTGTGTGTGTGTGTGTGTGTGTGTGTGTGTGTGTGTGTGTGTGTGTGTGTGTGTGTGTGTGTGTGTGTGTGTGTGAGAGAAAGAGGTATGTGTGGAGGATGTGTATGAATATATTGATTGAAAAAGATTTTATGTCCCCCTAAGAAATGTAATACATTTTAGCATTATATAGTTAGACTCTTTTGCTTGCAAAATCATGTCGCCTATAAGTAGAACCTTGTGTGGCCTACTGATTTGATTTAATCAGATATTATCACGGTACTGTAATTTCTCTAAATATCATAAAGCCGTTAATTACTTATCAAAATGTCTTATGTTCTCTGTCCCAAAAGTAAGACATTAGTAAATCGCTTGTTAGTTTCGTTAGGGAGTGATTAGAACTGAAATTCTTGATACAATGGTAAGCCTGTGCTTGGGCTCTGTAAAGTAATTGCTGTTCTTCTCAGTGTGAACGCGCTCTACTCGTTTGTGAAGGAGCAGGCGGTTTGATGGTATATTTGAAAACTGTGGTACTGTGACAGAATCATACATGTGTCAAGAAAACGGGTAATTTGTTCTTTACTCTTACACAGATATTATATCGTGAATTACAAATGTTGTCAAAGATAAGAGCAATTAGGTTGCCTTAATATGGCAGTTTCAGTGTGGAATTGTGACCAGGTTAGAATTGATCCGATTTTTTTTTAAATGCAAAGGTCTGTAAATTCACGTTGTATGTTGTCGCACGTGCAGCATGTGTCAGCAGGGAAGAGCTTGAAAAATGTATGCACAGCTGTATGCAGATTTGTACATACCTTGTATGTGGAGAAAAAGTTCCCTAAACATCATGAACAATTGCTTTAATATTGAGAGGACATAATATTGGAGCGCAATGAGCAGCCGAGCTGGGGGCTGTTAGATGAGTGTCGCTGTCCACTCAACGGTGGTGCTGAACTGTTGCGCTCTCTTGTATGACTTCAAGGGGCCATTTTAAACACTTACACATCAAATAATTTATTGATTGGTATATTTTTATTACAAATGTCAAATGTGAACTTTTAAATACAAAACAGAGATAAACATACACATGGTGATTGTTTGAAATGGGAGGAAATGTATATGCACTGGACAAAAGAGAGGGGAAAGTGTAGCAGCCCACATGATACTTGTGGAGTAACTGTGTGTTTCAGGGGAAATGTATGCAACACCCAGGTGTTTCAGAATATTGTCAAGATGAGAGTCCATATATTTTCTATAATTCTGAATGAGTTGTATGTCCCATTCCAACTGCACACGACGCTGAAATGTGTTTAAGTCAAATAGGATGCGTTTGACTTGAAAGAAAAAAATGGAAGAAAAAGCAGAATTTTACATCATTACAAATAGCACTGAAAATACACACTACTTGGCCTAACTAGAAGACAGGACAGTTAAAACATATTACAGGACATTTATTTATTGAAGACATTGAAGAGCTAGAGGGACTGTCTGACAGCAGAGTAGTGTTTCGTAGCCGGTTCATACAGCCAGTTATACAGATGATGCAGCATTAGACCACTACAATATACAGACGGCCTTTGAACTCCCAAAAATTATTGTGTGTGTGGTGTGAGAGAGATACAATTGTGTGTTTGTCTGTTTCAAGAGTGTGTGTGTCAGTATACAGTATGTAAGAGGGGTGTGTGTGTGTGTGTGTGTGTGTGTGTGTGTGTGTGTGTGTGTGTGTGTGTGTGTGTGTGTGTGTGTGTGTGTGTGTGTGTGTGTGTGTGTGTGTGTGTGTGTGTGTGTGTGTGTGTGTGTGTGTGTTTGCACGTGTGTGTGTGAGAGAGAGAGAGAGAGAGAGAGAGAGAGAGAGAGAGAGAGAGAGAGATAAAATAGTGTGTTTGTCTGTTTCAAGAGTGTGTGTGTCAGTATACAGTATGTAAGAGGGGTGTCTGGAAGGGTGTGTGTGTGTGTGTGTTTGCACGTGTGTGTGTGAGAGAGAGAGAGATAAAATAGTGTGTTTGTCTGTTTCAAGAGTGTGTGTGTCAGTATACAGTATGTAAGAGGGGTGTCTGGAAGGGTGTGTGTGTGTGTGTGTGCACGTGTGTGTGTGTGTGAGAGAGAGAGATAAAATAGTGTATTTGTCTGTTTCAAGAGTGTGTGTGTCAGTATACAGTATTTAAGAGGGGTGTCTGGAAAGGTGTGTGTGTGTGTGTTTGCACGTGTGTGTGTGTGAGAGAGAGATATAAAATAGTGTATTTGTCTGTTTCAAGAGTGTGTGTGTGTCAGTATACAGTATGTAAGAGGGGTGTCTGGAAGGGTGTGTGTGTGTGTGTGTGTGTTTGCACATGTGTGTGTGTGTGAGAGAGAGAGATAAAATAGTGTATTTGTCTGTTTCAAGAGTGTGTGTGTCAGTATACCGTATGTAAGAGGGGTGTCTGGAAGGGTGTGTGTGTGTGTGTGTTTGCACGTGTGTGTGTGTGTGTGTGTGTGTGTGTGTGTGTGTGTGTGTGTGTGTGTGTGTGTGTGTGTGTGTGTGTGTGTGTGTGTGTGTGTGTGTGTGTGTGTGTGTGTGTGTGTGTGTGTGTGTGTGTGTGTGTGTGTGAGAGAGAGATAAAATAGTGTATTTGTCTGTTTCAAGAGTGTGTGTGTCAGTATACAGTATTTAAGAGGGGTGTCTGGAAAGGTGTGTGTGTGTGTGTTTGCACGTGTGTGTGTGTGAGAGATATAAAATAGTGTATTTGTCTGTTTCAAGAGTGTGTGTGTCAGTATACAGTATGTAAGAGGGGTGTCTGGAAGGGTGTGTGTGTGTGTGTGTGTTTGCACGTGTGTGTGTGTGTGAGAGAGAGAGATAAAATAGTGTATTTGTCTGTTTCAAGAGTGTGTGTGTCAGTATACAGTATGTAAGAGGGGTGTCTGGAAAGGTGTGTGTGTGTTTGCACATGTGTGTGTGTGTGTGAGAGAGAGATATAAAATAGTGTATTTGTCTGTTTCAAGACTGTGTGTGTCAGTATACAGTATGTAAGAGGGGTGTCTGGAAAGGTGTGTGTGTGTGTTTGCACGTGTGTGTGTGTGTGAGATATATAAAATAGTGTATTTGTCTGTTTCAAGAGTGTGTGTGTCAGTATACAGTATGTAAGAGGGGTGTCTGGAAGGGTGTGTGTGTGTGGATTAGACCACTAGAATATACAGACGTCCTTTGAACTCCTAACGCTGAAATGTGTTTTATATTTTCCATCAAATGGGCTGTTGCAATGTCAATAAATGCTTTATTTTTAATGTGTTACCAGGGACACTATTTCTGTTGATGTATAATTGGTGTGTGTCTGCTTATAGGTCTTTATGAATACATACCTGTCTAGAATTCATCACGTGATGTTCCATTAACAAAAATGCATTTGAATACACACACACATATATATATTTATATATATATATATATATATATATATATATATATATATATATATATATATATATATGCGTGTGTGTGTATATTCTCTAAAAGAGAAAATGTCGTTGCGTGGCATGATGTATGGAATTGTTGCTCAATAAACTGCTGGGTGTTTGAGTAGCTGACATGGTCATGTAGAATATTTACTTACAATTGTTTTGTTTATTGTGCATTGTCATATTTGAAACCATGGCAGAAAATCATAATGACAGATTGAGGAAGTTGTTGTGAGTAGTTGTATAACTACTTCTTCATTGGAGACGAGGTGTTGGATATTTTCAGCATCGATGTGATTGTTCTGAAATCATTCTGAAATATCTGTGAACGGGATGATGAATTGTTGTTTTCACCTCTTATTTTTTGGGCCTTTAAAAAAAAGAGATATATTTTTGGCTGGGGTGTCATTGTGTATTGCTAATGTTATGGGCTGACGCATAATCACTGTTTTTCAGATGTTCGTGGCGGGGGCTCGGAGCAGTGTGAATAACTACTACTGACGTAACTCACAAAAACAGTTGGACGTGACATATGAGTGCTGGATGTATTTCTATCCTAATTTACAATTACATGTGGAATTGTTGTATTCATTTGATGGGTATAGACTGTAAGTCATGTCCCTTTGATGCACTTCTCATAAGATCTCAAATGCTGAAATATCTTTTCATTGGTTATAAATGTTTTTGCCCCGTTTTTTTTGTTGCTGTCTTTAATTTAGAGATTAATTCTGATGGACCTTTATAAAATGGCACTATAGTTGGTAAAGTTAAGTCATAAGCTATCTAAGCAGGATGATAAATAAAATAGGCTACCTCTTAATGAATAACCCCTGTTTGAGTAATATCCTATCACCTGAAGAGATATATTTATTTAAGAATATTCTGTAAATGTGCTACTATGCCAAATAGGCTACGTTACAAACGTGAGATAAACGTCTGAAACGCCAGTTCATCCAAGCCATAACGTAGGCGCTACCTATCACGTATATATCGAATGATCTTCACTTCTGTCAAAGAATGCAAATGGTTGAATGATGACTTGTCAAAAGTCCATCGTTTTTTCCTACTGAGCACATTTTGCTGGGCACATTGCATTGGTAAAATGCTCTAAGGCATTTGTCGTTTGTTCATATTTCATGTTTAGTTTACATGTCGGTGCAGGCATACAGCTAATAGACTATGGCGACAGCGGGGTGTCTTCAAGGCAAGAATATCCCAGGATACACTGTTGTGGGACGCTCTGTCTGGATTGCAGGCTGACGCACTGTACATGAAAATGCCCAACAACAAGTCTAAATTTTTCCACAGTCGTGACATCGCGCAAAGGAGACGCATATTCTCTCACTAATCATGTTCGAGATGTCATTGTGGCTCACAAATGTACAGTGCAACGAAATAAAATGTTAGAAATTCACTGACTGTCTCTCTGTTTATGTAATCACACATCTCCCCCTCCTCTTCTGTGTTTGGAAATTTTACTCAGAGACAGAAGAGGAAGCGAGACATCCCACTCTCTCATTTTCTCTGGTTCATATTCAACTGAGCAGACCAGACACAGCTGCTAATGCATTGGTGCTAATGAGAGACCCCTTAAGCAGACCGGAACTTAGATATTTTTTTGTCACAGTTGTGGGAGTGGGACATCTTTATTCATCCACCATCTTTGATTTACTATGGCGAGACAGTAGTCTCGCGAAACATGGGAATAGAATGAAATCGGCCAGATGGGGTTTGTAGTTTTTATGGGGGGGGGGGGGTTCTTGCTCACGCGCACCTTTAGCTCTCATAAAATGTAAGCAAAAAAACACGCGTGTGCTTATAATCTTTAACTATGAAATGTTAAATAAAATACAATTGTATTCGTCACATGCTTCGTAAACAATATGTTTAGACTAATAGTAAAATGCTTACTTACACATATCCTATCACATGTTGTAATTATCAATATAATGGTACCAGGGTGCTTAAAATAGGCGAATGAGTCATGTCCAGAAGGGTGCGCGCTGATACCAATGATAGACATTTCTTTATCGAATGGCGTCTTTCCAAAAGCTCTCTGGGAGGCTATTGTTCGACCAATCGGAGCATCTTTCCATTCATAAAGTGGTGTGGACAGTTGTTTTTTTGAACGCGTGGATTTGGAGGGTTTCATAACCCTGACAAACTGAAAAACCTGTTCGACGAGAGCCAATAAAAGGCTCGGAAAAGAAGTTGCCGTAATGTGCGCCCAATCGCTCCTCACTTAGGAGCTACATGTGACCCCCCCTCCTTCATACACAAAATTGCATGAATGGAAATAGATTCTTCGTGATTGACATGTAAATCCACCAAAGTGTGGGCCGTTTCTATTGGTAGACAGCTGTTGTAGCCAATCAGGAGTGGAGGTGGGTTGGCAGGCAGCCGTAGAGTAGGTGGTGGGCGTGTGCTTAAATCTGGATAGACGAGTGTTGAGGGAGTTGTGGGAGTGTGACGCTACAACCACCTTATAAAGGGACTCACGGTGTGTCTTGAAATTGGAGCACGTTGCCTAAATTTGAGGTCTCCACACAGTCACTGAAAAGCAGCTGTCATGCATTCGTTGAAGTTGGACCACATGCTTCATATGACCGAGACGCCGCTCTTCTGGGTCGGGACATTCACAGTGGCCTCACTGTCTTTATGGGTGCTCCACCGACTCCTCCAGGGTTTTCGGATTTGGGTCTTGGGAAATGGACAGTTGCTCTCTCCGAAATTGGGCAAATGGGCAGGTGAGTTGGTCACGAATTCCTTACGAAAAAACCCAAGTCACGAATGCTGTTCAGTAAGCCCTGAACTCGACAATAAAATGTCAACATTGGGATATTTCAGGGAAACTTTGCAATTCCCCCCAAAAACTGTATTCATCATTTTTGACGTATCAGCGACATTAGAAAGTTGAGTTGTGTAACAGGGTTATCGAGTAAACGCACTAACTGGTTAACAAGATCATGCTTGTTGGCTAAATGTGTGTGCGCAACACCCGCACTTCAGCACCTCTGACTGATGTTCCAGAACCCAAACCAGCGTTTTTCGCCCTCCTTTAGAATCGACAAAAGATGTCCAGTACAGATGAACCACAAACCAATTTGCGCAGGTTGTGCACTCATTCAGAGATCAGTCATGTGTTGTGGGTGAGCATTCATCCAGCGGCACACTGGGCAACAAATGCCCATCCACTTGCTGTAGGAATAACCTGCCCAATTCTATAAATATAGATTCCTAATGTTGACATCGTTAGGTTACCATAATCTTTGATTATTAGTTTCTTTGCCTCTGACTGTATTTGGTCTAATTCGTATCCAGACAGTTTTCTTGTTTCAATTATTTTTGTGTGTTTAAAACTAGGGCTTTCTGTCGCAGTTTTGGTAATTTAGAAGTTTGTCTTCGCTGTGTAGACATTTTAAGAATCGTGTCTTTGCATAATGCGGAGACTAGTCTCTTTGGCATAGCTTTGGCCTAGCTTGACCCAGTTATCCAGTCTCCTCTTTCGAGAATTACTACTGCGTCTGGAGGAGAAGCGCGTTTTCGTCTTGCTGCGCAATTGGCCCAGCGCGCACTCCATAGCATCCGGATAGGTTTTATCTTAGATGTTCACATATGCAAAGCGGCCACATCTTTCTCTGCATCATGACGCACGTTTGTCAAAAAAAAAAAAAAAAAAGGTCTGGGTTTGGAATTATATTTTAATTTAATACAAAATTAATGCCATGTGCGTTTAAGGAATCGGACACGTGTCACGTTGATATAATGGACATAGTTTGATCTACTCTCGGTTTCTATGCCTCAGGGTTCGGGTTTGTCTGCGCTCCAGCTCTGTAATCGGTTATTGCCTTGTCATAGATTCAGAAAATCATTCTCATGTTGCGTGGACGTTCGTAAGTAACCATTTATAATAGGTATGAAGTAACCATTTATAATAGGTATGTAGTCAATCTCCACATTGATTGTTACACATTGAGGTTTGGCAGGCGGCCACTAGCCTACCTCACTGTACAACAGGTGACATTAATATGATTGATAATTCATTTAATTCGTTTTTTTGGGGGGGGGCAGGTGGGTGGAGTGAAGACTCTAGTAGGGGGTGGAGACGTGGGCCAAGTGGAGGGGTGGGTGGGTGGAGATGTGTTGGAGACGCAGGTAGAGTGGTGGGTGTGGACACACCGGAGGGGTGGGGGGGTAGTGGGTGTGGAGACGCCAGTGGGGGTAGTGGTGGGGGGTAGTGGGTGTGGAGACGCCAGTGGGGGTAGTGGGTGTGGAGACGCCAGTGGGGGTAGTGGGTGTGGAGACGCCAGTGGGGGTAGTGGTGGGGGTGTGGAGACACCGGTGGGGGGGGGTAGTGGTGGTGGATTGGGGGTTGGAGACCTAGGTAGAGTAGACTGGTGGGGGTGGAGATGCAGGTGTGGGGGAGACGCTGGTAGTGGTGGTGGGTGTGGCGACGTGGGCAGAGGGGTTGGAACTGCGGGTAGAGTGGTGATGCGGGTGGAGGGGGTGTGGGTGGAGACACCGGAAGGGGGTAGAGACACCGGAGGGGGTAGTGGTGGGTGTGGAGACGCTAGTAGAGGGGTTGGAGACATAGGTAGAGTAGACTGGTGAGGGTGGAGACGCAGGTGTGGGGGGAGACATAGGTGGATTGGGGGTTGGAGACATAGGTAGAGTGGTGGGGGTGGAGACTCAGGTGGATTGGGGGTTGGAGACATGGGGGGGGGGGGGGTTTAGAGCAGCGTTTCATTCATTGTAAAGAACATGCACATATGGGAATGAAATGTATCCCCAGTGTGTCTGTTACTCAGGAATGGTCTGCAGCTCCATCTATGCTTGTGAATGTGCTTCCCCCTAGTGGTGTGTGTGTGTTTGAAAGAGTTGTGCGAGAGAGAGGCGTTGCAGTTCATGTGACGAACATGCTCCGGGTAAAGAATGCTGCAGCTCCTCATTTCAAGCTCCCCCCACCAGCATTCCTCTCCTCCACTCTTCTCTGTCCAGCATCATCTCTCATCTCTCCATCCTGCTCTTGATATTTTTTTAAAATCATTTCCTCTTTCTTTCCTTTTCATCTTTCTCTCTCCTATTTAGTGATGTCAATCTTTAATAAGTTATCTTTCAATGCACTAACTAGGCATCAATGGGGGGGGTTAGAAAGCAACAAGTTGCCCTAAAGTTTCCTCTCTCCAAACCCCACCCCCTCCCCGAGAGGGAAGTTGAGATGTGAAGAAAAATAAACTATTGATTTTTATATATTTGTGACCTAAATATAGATGTTATTTTTGGTCCTGGGCTCTGAAGTAGACTTTAATAAGATGTATTTTCTCTCAGATGATTTTGCTCTGCAGTATTTTTTTCTTCTGTTTGTTTGCCCATGTGACTTTCTCCTGCTATTTAAAGCAGCGTGTGTCTGAGAGGGTGGTGGTGGATGGAGGGCACGTTGGCTCTTCTACTGCAGCCCTCACCCTCCCCACCACACACTCCTCTCTTGGGAGGGGGTGGATTGTTGATAGGAGGAAGAGGGGTGGGACAGTTTATGTAATGAGGAGAGAGGCTTGCTTCTCCTCACAGAGACAGGGATCCACTTGTAGTTTGGTACCCATTTTTTATTTGCTACAGGGCTATATTGTATACAGCCATGAACTGTGCTGCAATAGGAGGCTATGTCTCTTCCGTTAGGGAGAATGCATTGCTGAGTGCAGACACGATAGTTTGCTTGATGCGACTGGGTAGCCATAAGGGGTCTGGGTAGCCATAAGGGTCTGTGGAGGGAAGAGCTCAGCTTGTTGCGGCAGGGGCAACTCCGCTGGGGGGGGGGAACGTCGATATACAGCAGCTACCTCTGTTACGTGATGTGCAGCACTCTGCGCTGAGTGCAATGGATGCCCTACCCGCTCGGGGCATCATTGAGCCAAAATGGCATTTAGGATAATTTTCTGTATCTTGAAGGTAGATCAGATGGGAGTGAAACATTCGTGCCAATGAGTCGTTCTACATTTCAATTCAACACTTAAAAAGGGCTCTATGGATCCACACACAGTAACCCCTCCCCCACATTGGTTGTCATTGTTTCTGTCCTCCCAGTAGAGAAGCGTCAGCTGCTGTGATATCACTCACGGCTGCTTGCGTAGCCCCTTTCTGTGAGGATTGTCACCGCCGTAACTCTCGCCTCGCGTGAAGGGAATTAACCATTCTTCTGTGTGTGTGTGTGTGTGTGTGTGTGTGTGTGTGTGTGTGTTAGCAATGAGAAGTTTGGACACAATGTTCCTTTCTGGGTCGACGAGTGGAATTGTTGAATGAATGATTTTCCAGCATCTTTTTCATTGTTTTATTCCATTTCACAAGAGTACAACACAATGGGGCAGTCTAAGAATGGATCTGAAATGGCCCCTATTCCCTATAGCAGCTTATGAATGGATCTGAAATGGCCCCTATTCCCTATAGCAGCTTATGAATGGATCTGAAATGGCCCCTATTCCCTATAGCAGTTTATGAATGGATCAGAAATGACTCCGATTCCCTATAGCAGGTTATGAATGGATCTGAAATGGCCCCTATTCCCTATAGCAGGTTATGAATGGATCTGAAATGGCCCCTATTCCCTATAGCAGGTTACGAATGGATCTGAAATGGCTCCTATTCCCTCTAGTGTGCTACTTAGGTATATTTTAAATTAATTTAACCTTTTATTTAACTAGTTAAGAACAAATTCTTATTTAAAATGATTGCCTACCAAAAGGCCTCATACGGGGGCTGGGATAAAAAATAAAAAATACTTTAAATAAAAAATATAGGACTAAACACACCACGGCAAGAGACAACACAATATAAAGAGACCTAAGATGACAACACAGCATGGTAGCAACACAACATGGTAGCAACACAGGGTACAAACATTTTTGGGCACAGACAATCAGCACAAAGTGCAAGAAGATGGAGACAACAATACATCGCGCAAAGCAGCCACAGCTGTCAGTAAGTTTCCATGATTTGCGTCTTTTGAAGGAAGAGATTGAGATTAAACTGTCCAGGTTTGTTGCAGTCCTTACTCTATTGGATCCGGGGCAAACGCGGCCCACCATTTTACATGATAAAAGTACATCTGAAATGTAACATCATTCCACACACACTGATTTGCACCCTATACGTTGAGACATGGGATCAATATGTTGCAGCATTTCAGGGAGCCCTGAATTGTCTCTCTCTCTCTGTCTGTTTTTCCTGTAGAGGGATGGACTGATCTGTTAACATAGAGAAAAACACAATCTCCATCTTGTGAATACCCTCTTCTCCTCCATCTTGTGAATACCCTCTTCTCCTCCATCTTGTGAATACCCTCTTCTTCTCCATCTTGTGAATACCCTCTTCTTCTCCATCTTGTGAATACCCTCTTCTCCATCTTGTGAATACCCTCTTCTCCATCTTGTGAATACCCTCTTCTCCATCTTGTGAATACTCTTCTTCTCCATCTTGTGAATACCCTCCTCTTCATCTTGTGAATACCCTCTACATCCCTCAGACTCCACTTTTTATTTATTTATTTTTTGTCAACCTGATGTGATGCAGTCAAGTTGCCCATTGATGCTTTTTTGCCCAGGAGTGTTTTAATTCTTAAGATGGCCAGGGAATCTGCTTCTCTTTTCACTCTGTGCTGTGCTCTCCCTCCTTTTTTGTTCACTTTCCCTCTCCCTCTTCTCATTATTCTGCTCTCTTTCTATTTTTAGCCACCCCTAGGATCCCTGCTCTCCCTCCCTCTTGTGCTTCTTGTTCGTCATCACCCCCCCCCCCCTTCTCCAGCTCGGTGCTAGATAATAATGGCTACTGCCTGCATGAATCTTTCATCATCTGTGGGTTGGTTCCTCTGCTGCAGTGCTACTCATGGTGCATGATGGTTTTGGGGTGGGGTGATGGGAAGCATTGGTACCCACTTCCCACCCTGAACATCCTGCATCTGATGGCTTTGGGTAGTGAGAGGTGTGTGTTAGTCAGGCAGGGACTAGGGGGTGAAGGGCAGAAGCTGTCTAAAAATAGCAGTGCTCCCTCCTGACAAGGAGAGCAGAGAAAGTCACTAGAACATCAGTCCGGACTCCTTGTACATCCATCTATCCTGCTTGGGCTCCACTGTCTTTAGTCTTCGTTATAAACAAGTGGTTAATAGACCATTTCTCTTCAGCCAACTGTAAAGACCATTTGTCAAGAGGCCTTGTTTTAAAATGAGTCAGCGTAGCTTATTGATAACGTTGTAGAATTTATACTAGTTTATTTTCTTTCAGTTCCACGTTTGTGCGTTGTCATGTGGATTAATAACGTTGTTGGGTGTGTCTCCTTGACTGATTTGCTGTTGACACAGATGTTCTATTTAAACCGATTGCCATCCAGTCACCTGTGAAGGCTCCAGTCACCTGTGAAGGCTCCAGTCACCTGTGAAGGCTCCAGTCACCTGTGAAGGCTCCAGTCACCTGTGAAGGCTCCAGTCACCTGTGAAGGCTCCAGTCACCTGTGAAGGCTCCAGTCACCTGTGAAGGCTCCAGTCACCTGTGAAGGCTCCAGTCACCTGTGAAGGCTCCAGTGCTGTGGAAACTCTGTTGCTCCAGTGTTGCTGTTTTGATCATCCGAAAAGCAGTCCGACCAGAAATTATGGCGTCACGATTTAGCTAAGATAAAGGAATTTTCTCTGCAATGAGTTTCTTTTGAAAGCCTTGACAGGAACTGCATGAGGACACTTCATGCTAATGTAAACTGAACAAAAATATAACATGTTGGTCACATGTTTCATGAGCTGAAATAAGAGATTTCAGACATTTTCCATATGCTTATTTCTCTAAAATGTTGTGCACAAATTTGCTAACATCCCTGTTAGTGAGTATTTCTCCTTTGCCAAGATAATCCATCCACCTAACAGGTGTGACATATCAAGAAGCTGATTAAACAGCATGATCATTACCCAGGTGCACCTTGTGCTGGAGACAATAAGGCCACTAATGTGCAGTTTTGTTGCGCAACACAATGCCACCGATGTCTCAACTTTTTAAGGGAGCGTTCAACTGGCATGCAGGAATGTCCACCGGAGCGGTTGCCAGAGAATTTAATGTTAATTTCTCTGCCATAAGCCGCCGCCCAACACAATTTGAGAATTTGGTAGTATGTCCAACCAGCCTCACGACCACATGTAACCATGCCAGCCCAGGACCTTCACATCCGGCTTCTTCACCTACGGGATCATCTGAGACCAGCCACCCGGACGGCTGATGAAACTGAGGCGTATTTCCATCTGTAATAAAGCACTTTTGTGGGGAAAACCTTTGACTGGTTGGGTCTGGCTCCCTAGTGGGTGGGCCTATGCCCTCCCAGGCCCACCCATGGCTGCACCCCTGCCCAGTCTTGTGAAATCCATAGATTAGGACCTAACTAATTCAGTTCATTTGACCAATATCATTATGACCTTCAAGTCAGTAAAATAATAGCAATAGTTGCATGTGGTGTTGATTTTTGTTCAGTATGTTAGACCCCCAATATATTGGTTATGTCATATATTCCCCACTATATGTTAGCAGTCCATACAGTTTGAAGTGTGGTGTATAGTGATTTGGCACCAGGCTGAAATGTTTTGAGAACCTGTACCGGCCTCTCTGTCTACCGGCCTCTCTGTCTACCGGCCTCTCTGTCTACCGGCCTCTCTGTCCTGACTTCTCCCCATTTTCTCTTTTTTTATCTCCAGTTGTGACTGGAGCCACAGACGGAATCGGGAAAGTCTATGCAGAGAAGGTGAGTTTCCTGCATGGGCCCATTATTTCATTTCATCCATAGAAAAACACACGAGCACTGGTTCCCAGGCTTCTACTCAGTTCCACACACACACACACACACACACACAGTTCCATGTTGAGCCGGAGAACCCTTGTCATTGGGCCATGTGTTTTGGAGTAGTAGTAAAAGCCCAGACTTAGTAGTTGGTCGGCCCGTGCTACAGGTCTCTCCCAGTCAAGACGTGGTAGTTGGCCGGCCCGTGCTACAGGTCTCTCTCCCAGTCAAGATGTGGTAGTTGGTGGCCCGTGCTACAGTTCTCTCTCTCCCAGTCAAGCCGTGGTAGTTGGCCGGCCCGTGCTACAGTTCTCTCTCTCCCAGTCAAGCCGTGGTAGTTGGCCGGCCTGTGCTACAGGTCTCTCTCCCAGTCAAGTCGTGGTAGTTGGCCGGCCTGTGCGACAGTTCTCTCTCTCCCAGTCAAGCCGTGGTAGTTGGCCGGCCCGTGCGACAGTTCTCTCTCTCCCAGTCAAGCCGTGGTAGTTGGCCGGCCTGTGCTACAGTTCTCTCTCTCCCAGTCAAGATGTGGTAGTTGGCCGGCCCATGCGACAGTTCTCTCTCTCCCAGTCAAGCCGTGGTAGTTGGCCGGCCCGTGCGATTGAGTCTCTCATTCTCCCAGTCAACCGTGTGTAGTTGGTATACTGGAGTGGTGTGTTCAGTTCTCTCTCTCCCAGTCAAGCCGTGGTAGTTGGTGGCCCGTGCTGGAGTGGTCTGTCTCCCAGTCAAGCCGTGGTAGTTGGTATACTGGCCTGTGGCTTCAGGTCTCTCTCTCCCAGTCAAGATGTGGTACTTGGTCGGCCCATGCGACAGCTCTCCAGTCAAGACTTGGTAAGTGTGTGTGGATGAGGAGGGTGTGTGTGGATGAGGAGGGTGTGTGTGGATGAGATGAAGAGGGTGTGAAGAGGTGGATGAAGAGGGTAGTAGTTGGCCCCGTGGAGAGCTTGATTGAGTCTGTGGATTCATGTTCAGTAACTGGTGTGACTGTGTTCAGGTATACTGGAGTGGTGGTGTTCAGGTAAACTGGAGTGGTGGTGTTCAGGTATACTGGAGTGGTGGTGTTCAGGTATACTGGAGTGGTGGTGTTCAGGTATACTGGAGTGGTGGTGTCAAATCAAATCAAATTTATTTAGTAGTGGTGTTCAGGTATATCTCAAAGTGGTGGTGTTCAGGTAAAACCCCAAACAGCAAACTGGAGTGGTGGTGTTCAGGCCAAAACCTGGAAGTGGTGGAACCGGTATACTGGAGTGGTGGTGTGCCGGATTATAACTGGAGTGGTGGTGTTCAAATGTTATAAATGACCAGTGGTGGTGTTAAGGCAGAACATGAAACTGCAGCAGCACAGGTGGTGTTCAGGTAGCCATCTGGTAGTCCTGGTGGTGTTCAGGTATACTGGGGTGGTGGTGTTCAGGTATACTGGAGTGGTGGTGTTCAGGTATACTGGAGTGGTGGTGTTCAGGTATACTGGAGTGGTGGTGTTCAGGTATACCTCGTCTTCTCGCCCCTCAGCTTGCTGGAAAAGGATTTGCCATGATGCTCATCAGTCGCTCCCAGGACAAGCTGGATAAACAAACTGACCCTAGCCCCACATAAACTTGCAGCATAAATGTGTGTGGAGGAGGGGAGGGTGTGCCCCATGTGGATGAGGAGGAAGGATATAACCCCACCCACTTTGGATGAAGAGGGAAATGTGTGTGGATGAACAAGGCAGAGTATAGTGGATGAAGAGGGTGTGTGTGGATGAAGAGGGTGTGTGTGGATGAAGAGGGTGTGTGTGGATGAAGAGGGTGTGTGTGGATGAAGAGGGTGTGTGTGCACCTCTTTCTGACGGTCTGGCAGTCATCCCAATGCTAATGGTTGGATCACTATATTCACTTTAATAATGTCACTTTAATAATGTTTACATATCTTGCATTACTCATCTCATGTGTGTATATGTAGATGTGTATATACTGTATTTTACCATCTCCTGTATCTTGCCTATGCTGCTCGGTCATCCATATATTTATATGTACATATTCTTATTCCATCCCTTTAGGTGTGTGTGTGTGTGTGTGTGATAAATATTACTGCACTTTCTGAACTAGAAGCACAAGCATTTCATTATACTTGCATTAACATCTGCTAACCATGTGTATGTAACCAAGAGAATTTGATTTGGAGTATTGTGTGTGTGTGCGCGCACCAGGTCTGCTGACATTTAAGATGGGATGCCAGTTTAAAAAGATTCCCCAGCCTTTACTAAAGGCTAGCCTGTACATCACTACAGGAACTGTATATAACATGGGGATGTATAATATGGAGACACACTCCTGTCTGTGGAAGCCTGGAATCTCTTCGGGTGGAAGCCTGGAATCTCTTCGGGTGGAAGCCTGGAATCTCTTCGGGTGGAAGCCTGGAATCTCTTCGGGTGGAAGCCTGGAATCTCTTCGGGTGGAAGCCTGGAATCTCTTCGGGTGGAAGCCTGGAATCTCTTCGGGTGGAAGCCTGGAATCTCTTTCTGGGGTGGAAGCCTGGAATCTCTTCGGGTGGAAGCCTGGAATCTCTTCGGGTGGAAGCCTGGAATCTCTTCGGGTGGAAGCCTGGAATCTCTTCGGGTGGAAGCCTGGAATCTCTTCGGGTGGAAGCCTGGAATCTCTTCGGGTGGAAGCCTGGAATCTCTTCGGGTGGAAGCCTGGAATCTCTTCGGGTGGAAGCCCGGAATCTCTTCGGATCGTCATGGAAAGCTGTCGGGTTGAGGGCACGGTGTGTGGGAAGATGATGTCCGCGTGGGCATGCCTGCATTGTACACTACGTGTCCAAGTATGTGGACACCCTTTCAAATGAGTGGATTCAGCTGTTTCAGCCACACCCATCGCTGACAGATGTATAGAATCGAGCACACAGCCATGTAATCACCATACACAAACATCGGCAGTGGAATGGCTCGTACTGAAGAGTTCAGTGACTTTCAACATGGCACCATCAGGAGGCCCTGCTAGAGCTTCCCCGGTCAACTGTAAGTGCTGTTATTGTGAAGTGAGAATGTCTAGGAGATACAACCGCTCAGCCTGCTAAGTGATAGACCAAACAAGCTCCCCAAACATCACCGGTGAGTGCTGTAGCGCGTAACAAAATAGTCTCCTCGGTTACAACACTCACTACCAAGTTCCAAACTGCCTCGCAGCAACATCGGCACAATAATTGTTCGTCGGGTGATTCATGAAATGGATTTCCATGGCCGAGCAGCCACACAGAAGCCTAAGATCACCATGTGCAATGCCAAGCGGAATTGGTGTAAAGCTCACTGCCGTTGGACTCTGGAGCAGTGGAAACGCGTTCTCTGGAGTGATGAATCACGCTTCACTATCTGGCAGTCCGACTGACTAATCTGGGTTTAGCGGATGCCAGGAGAACACTACCTTCCCGACTGCATAGTGCCTACTGTAAAGTTTGGTGGAGGAGGAACAATGGTCTGCGGCTGTTTTTCCATGGTTTGGGCACCTTAGTTCCAGTGAAGGGAAATCTTAATGCTACAGCATACAATGAAATTCTAGACAGCCCTTTCCTGTTACAATCATGACAATGCCCCTGTGCACAAAGCAAGGTCCATACAGAAATGGTTTGTCGATCGGTGTGGAAGAACTTGACTGGCCTGCACAGAGCTCTGACCTCAACCCCATCGAACACCTTTGGGATGAATTGGAACGCCGACTGCAAGCCAGGCCTAATCGCCCAACATCAGTTCCTGACCTCACTAATGCTCTTATGACTGAAGTGGAAACGAGTCCCCGCCGCAATATTCCAACATCTAGTGGAACGCCTTCCCAGAACAATGGAGGCTGTTACAGCAGCAAAGGAGGGACCAACTCTATATTAATGCCCATGATTTTTTGAATGAATGTTTGACGAGCACGTGTCCGCATACCTTTGGCCATGTAGGGTATCTGTCCAAGGCTTGTACTAAAATGTCACCCCTTATCCAGCAGTGGTGACTCCTGGCTGTGTTCAGAAATATCCCTCTCTGTGACTGGCACATCCCCCTGAATTTTTATCTCGTATCTTACCAGGGTGCACATCAGACAAACAAGTGTTCTACATTCTAATTGTGGCAAGAGTGTTAAAGGAGCAGAGAGAAAGGAGGGTTTTTAGTTTGTATAAATCGCCCACTCCTGTTTGAGTCGGTAAAGTTGTGTATTTTCATACTGATTTAATAATTTTTTTAAATGGAATTTCTGTTGTTGAAAGAGGGATCATGGATGGGACATGGAACGTGCTTAGTGCAGTCGGTGAATGGGCTGACTGAGGATAACGTATGAATGTGTGAGCATGTAGGCCATAGGAAGTGGAGACTACTTGATGATTTTTTTTTTTTTTCAGGTTGTCTCTACATAACATTAGAACGTGAAGTTAGCTTTGCTGCCTCCTGTCTGCACTAAAACTATAGCTGATTAGGAAAGCATTGAAACAGCCAGACAACCATATAAATCCTCCTATATGTACTGCTCATCATTAATATAATATTGTATTCATGTCCCACCGTTAACATCAAGTGTTTTCCTCCTGTTTATAGAGGAGCAATACAAGGTGGAGACCAAGACCATCGCTGTGGACTTTGGTCTGTCGGACATCTACCCCAAGATCCAAGCTGGACTGGCAGGCCTGGAGATCGGAGTGTTGGGTAGGTGTTCCTTCTGCCTGGTCAGCCTCGCTCTGTGTACCACAACTTCAACACCACATTCTCATCTGTTTCACAAAAGATCCTCACAAACCACATACTGACAACGGTCTCATAATCTACACAGGTAAACGACTCTTACGCACACTTTTGACATTGCGCATTTTGTTTGTTGTACCGAGGTAAACGTGTCAGTTAAAAAAATATATATAAAAAAAAAACATTACCCAGCAGCACATACTGACAATGTTGGCATGCATGTTTACACTTGTTTAACAACACGTGCCTCTGGTCCGCGGACCGCCGTGCCTCTGGTCCGCGGACCGCCGTGCCTCTGGTCCGTGGACCGCCGTGCCTCTGGTCCGCGGACCGCCGTGCCTCTGGTCCGCGGACCGCCGGCTACTTCATATAATGTTTACATACCCTACATTACTCATCTCATTATATATATATTACTGTACTCTATCTACTGCATCTTTATGTAATAAATGTATCACTAGCCACTTTAAACTATGCCACTTTGTTTACATACCCTACATTACTCATCTCATATGTGTATATACTGTACTCTATACCATCTACTGCATCTTGCCTATGCCGTTCTGTACCATCACTCAATCATATATCTTTATGTACATATTCTTTATCCCTTTACACTTGTGTGTGTGTAATAAGGTAGTAGTTTTGGAGTTGTTAGATTACTCGTTGGTTATTACTGCGTTGTCGGATCTAGAAGCACAAGCATTTCGCTACACTCGCATTAACATCTGCTAACCATGTGTATGTGACCATTAACATTTGCTAACCATGTGTATGTGACCATTAACATCTGCTAACCATGTGTATGTGACCATTAACATCTGCTAACCATGTGTATGTGACCATTAACATCTGCTAACCATGTGTATGTGACCATTAACATCTGCTAACCATGTGTATGTGACCATTAACATCTGCTGACCATGTGTATGTGACATGCATTTGATTTGACCGTCTGGTCGTGCCACTGGTCCGTGGACTGTACTTTGACTCCTTAGAAAATCAGATTCAGTCAGTCCTGGAGTTGTGACCCTAAAAATCTGTTCCTCTTGAGTGTGGTCATTCAGAATGAACCGCCTACTAGTATGCCTTAGGATGTACCTACAGAGTTGATTAGTTTTCAGATGTCACTCTCCGCCAGTCCACATTCTTGCTGTGTGATTGTCACTTTCAGACAAGACCATTGTTCTTTGTGTGAGAGCCCATAAGTACATGTGCTGCTCGGCTTGCTCTTCCAGTTTAAGGTGTGGTTGTGTGCACTTTTTATGAACACCTTGCTCTCATAAGGTCCTGCTGCCCCCTGGCTTTCAAGTGTAACAGCAGCAGTTTTTAATTTCTTTATTGCCAATAACTATGGTCTCGTCTGCTTTTAAATAAAAACAATTATTCAACAGTGAACAATGTTGGAATCTCCTATCCCTACCCTGAATACTTCCTGCATATTCCTGACCTGGACAACGTGAGTATTTAAAAAAACAGTTGAGTGCCAGAAGGTTCCTAGTGTTACTTTAGCTGTAGAAAATAAACTAAGACTGTTTGCCTTCGGAATGATTTAAAGATTCAATCTGGGATCTTAAGCACAACAAATTCGTAACATATCACACTATTTGCAAAATTGGTAACTCATAGTTAATGACGTAGTCCACAACTGGAACCTGTTTTGGCTCTTCAGAACCACTTTGAAAACTGTTTGCATTTATTCAAGTTTGAGAGGAGTTTTTACACTTAAACTAACGTTTTTCTTCTACATTCTAGTTCATCACCAACATGATCAATGTCAACATGACCTCTGTTTGCCAGGTAAGAGTTCTCTTGTTTCTGGAGCAGTTCTGAGTGTATATGTATACCATAGATATATCATCTAGTATATTTTTTTATCAGTGACGCTGTGCACTTTGTCTCTGAGGCAAAGTTCAGGGTTTTCAGCGGTAAGACGACGTATTGGCGACACGCTGGTATCACTGGCACGGACGGCATGTAGACGGGCGTCCATCTTTCTCTCGTCCTCTTCACCCACCCATTCTTTCCTCTTCTCCTTCGCTGTTGCTGCTGTGCTACCTGCAGGTTCCCAGAGCATCGGTGAACTACACTGTCATTGTTCACCCATAGACTACCCTTTCTTACCCTTAATCTCTTTCTCTCTTGCCCTGCCTCATGTGACTGAAATGTACCAGTGTGCCATACATCTCCCATAATGCAACTGGGGTAAATCTGTAGTGGGATCTAAAGTTCATCGCTGGTCCTGTATAACTTTAAATTACTTTTTTTTTTTTTGAGACAACTTTCTTGTCCAATCAATTTTGTCTGGAAATTGAATATTTGCATAAAGTGTGATCTGTAGTGTCCCACGTGTTTTATTTATATGGTACTGTATATGCTGCAGCCACTGATTCCTGACCTGTTCTGTCAGATCGTTGACCTGTTGCTCAGGAGTTGACTTTTGCCTTTTCAGATGACCCGTCTTGTCCTGCCCACAATGGTTCAGAGGTGAGTTGGTTTCCTTTTTTAGAAGTGCTGTTGCCACATTTCATAAAGAAACGTACATTCAGTTTTTATTTGCCTTAGTGCCAAACTAGGTAGTCTGAGGCAGTTCTTTATGGAGTTTTACGTCTCAGTCAAATTCTTGTCATGACAATGCGGTGCTTCACCATAACTATAAATTCTAAATAAAATCCTTTGTCAACCTGAGTGGTTGATTTTTCACCCACCTCCCTCTAATGCTAGTGTGGGTGCTAGTCTGAGCGATCATTCCACTCCTTGTCACTCTATTTCCATAAAGAGTTTGCAAGAGGGCAGAAATGGGCTGTGGCACACAGGCTATTCCAATGCTGGAATCTACATCAGAAAAGCCTAAATGTGCTCTAGTAGAAAGACCATGATATGAAGACGGGCTTGATATGTTTAGAACAGGAGACCAAGGGTGTTATCCAGAGGATACACTAATACACAGCTCCTCCTCCCAGCTGCGGCTGCGCCTTCCCCTTCTCCCAGCTCCCCCACCACCCAGCTGCGCCTCCCCTCCTTCTTTCTAGCCCTCTTTCTTTGTTCCCCATTCTGACCAGCTGTTTTTCAATTCACACAAAGTGCGCCCTCGGATTGGCTCGGACGAATCACATGGGATCTCTGGGCCAATGGAAAGGTGAGGGGCCAACCAACTCAATTTTCACTACATCACTGCAGCAACAGGGGCACAAACTACGTCAGCAAGCGACTGCCATGGCAACCCACACAGTGACTTTGATTACTGTGTGTGGCAGTTTACAGTGGAACTAGTCTGCTTGTACTCAGACAAACAGACCACGGCACCTTCCAGCGCGCCATAGCAGAACAAGAGAAGTCCTCTCATCCCCTTTTGTTTTGTGTGTTTCAGGTCCAAAGGTGTGGTCCTCAACATCTCTTCTGCTAGTGGCATGTACCCTGTCCCACTCCTCACTGTATACTCCTCTTCCAAGGCAAGGGCCACTCATAGACCTCTATATACAGACCTGCACCACCCGCAGACCGACAGATACAACACGTGTTTATAAAATGTTCCATAGTAGGACTTGTTACATATAGCGAAACCTTTTGGTTCTCCAGCTGTAGTTCAGTAGGGGGCGCTCTCTCTCATATTCAAAGGGATTTATTGGCATGGGGAAACGTATGTTTACAAAGCAAATTATAACATTTACACTCAGTTTTAAAAGAATATAGACATTTCAAATGCTATATTATTGGCCATGTACAGTGTTAAAGTATGAAAGGGAAAATAAATACAGATATTGGTTGTATTTACAATGTTTGTGCTCCTCTGGTTAGCCTTTTGTCATGGCAACGGGCCACATCTTACTACTGTGATGTCACACTGGCATTTTGCCTAACAGATATGGGATGATCAATGTTTTGATTTGTTTTCAAAGTCTTTATGGGTTTGTGTTCTGTGGGGAAATATGTGTCTCTATTGTGGTCATACATTTGGCAGGTTAGGAGGTGTAGCTCAGTTTGTACCTCATTTTGTGGGCAGTGGACACAGGCAGACGTGGCTCTCGAAGACAGCGAGGTTAGGTGAGTCTGTAGACAAGGATTTTCTTAATTTGGGGTCAGTCTATGGTCAGGTATTCTGCCACTGTACTCTCTGTTTAGGGACAGATAACATTCCAATTAGCTCTTTTTTTTATTATTGATACTTTCCCGTGTCAAACAGTTATTTTTGCTTTCTCAAAATTTGGTTTGGTCTAAATTTGTTTCTGTCCTACAAAGCTAGCTCTGTTTGTGAACAGAGCCCCAGAACCAGCTGGCTGAGGGGACTCTTCTCTAGGTTAATCTCTCTGTAGGTGAGGATTTTGTGGTGGAATGTGTGGATCACTTTCTTTTAGGTGGATGTAGAATTGAACAGCTCTTTTCTGGATGTAGATAACTAGTGGGTATTGGCCTAATTCTGCTCTGCATCGTTTGGGGTTTTGCATTGTACACAAAAAGTATATTTTTGCAGAATTCTGCATGTAGAGTCTCAATTGGGTGTTTGTCCCATTTCGTGAATTCTTGGTTGGTGAGTGGACCTGTTCATTAACTGATTTGAAGTAATAAAAACTTTATTTTTTTTTTTTTTTATTTTTTAAATCTCATACTAATTGGGATGTTGCGTTTCATGTTCCTTTTGATGGCGTAGAAGGTCTGTAGATGATGATGATGATGATGATAATATCTCTTGGTACCTTTTAGGCTTTTGTGGACTTCTTCTCTCGTGGACTTCAGGAGGAGTACAAGGCCAAGGGAATCATTGTCCAGGTAGGAACTCTTCCTGTTTACCTGGGCCACTTACAGCAGGACACCACGTTGGGCAACTTTCAGGTACAATTGTGTTATGTAGAACAAACATGCCTCTCTAGCAGGTAGAATAGGATAAGGGATCAGCTCTATTCATGGAATTTCTATCTGCAACGTTTGCACCATGTTCTGCAACGTTTGCACCACGTTCTGCAACGTTTGCACCACGTTCTGCAACGTTTGCATACTAAACATGACTCTGTTCGCTACTTATTTCCGGACTTATTCTCCGTTCTGCACCAGTTCCACAAACGTTTGCATACTAAACATGACTCTGTTCGCTACTTATTTCCGGACTTATTCTCCGTCAGTTCCACAAAGTTAGCTATGGCCACACCGTACAGTTCTACAAAGCTAGCTATGGCCACACCGTACAGTTCTACAAAGCTAGCTATGGCCACACCGTACAGTTCTACAAAGCTAGCTATGGCTTGTTGGAGAATAATCAGAATTAGTTGGTAAGGTACTTCTCATCAGAATGTTATTTTTGTATAATACTGTGGCGGGGTTGCAGTATCTGTTCTATGTCAAGACTAAGTTGCTTGGGCCGGAGAGAGGGGAGAGGTCAAGCGTGTATCTCTTGGCTCCACAATGTCTGTGCCAGTCAATGTGTCTCTGATCTTGTCAAGATGGGATGGATTTGATGTATGCCTGTTGATATGGAGGATTGGTTTATGGTTCTGAGTTTGAGAAAAGAAACATAGTTTAGGAGACAAAGCTGAACGCTAAATTATTCCTATGCTGTCTGGCTATGTGTGTCTTTGCTGTAAAGGATCTCAGTTGCAATGTGATAGACACTGAATTGATCTGAGTCACAGGGTTGTGATAGAGCTCATATAATTAAAGATGGACTTTGTGATAACTAATTCTGACGTGTGTGTTTGCTCATGATTTGGTAAATAGAGGAAATTTCCACGACAGGCTACACCTTACAGTTCTACAAAACTAGATATGGCTACACTGTACAGTTCTACAAAACTAGATATGGCTACACTGTACAGTTCTACAAAGCTAGCTATGGCTACATCTTACAGTTCTACAAAACTAGCTATGGCTACACCGTACAGTTCTACAAAACTAGATATGGCTACACCTTACAGTTCTACAAAGCTAGCTATGGCTACATCTTACAGTTCTACAGTTCCACAACTCAATCAAATCCTGGTCCTGAGGACCCAACGTTTGTATTGTTTTTGCCTTAGCACTCATACACTTGATTCAACTATTCTAAATGTGTACCCCTTTGGGTTCCCAGGTCCCAGATTGGGAAACACTAACTCAACAGGTCTCAAGTCGTGTCTTTAACGTGGATACTGTAGCTGTATATACATTTTAATTTTCAGCTAAACTTTCTCTCTCTTGCATATTTTGTTTTCTAGAGTGTACTGCCCTTCTTTGTGGCCACCAAGATGACCCGTATCAAGAAGCCCACCCTGGACAAGCCCACCCCTGAGCGCTATGTGGCCGCGGAGCTGAACACCATCGGACTGCAGGGCCAGACCAACGGCTACTTCCCCCACGCTGTAATGGTACGGCCTGCCCCCCCCCCAAATCTCCCTTAGTTTCTTATTTTATTTTTGGACAAGTCGAGGTAGTCCTTCCCAGTTTCTGTACGGTGCAGAACGTTCTGAGCTGATATAATCTGTTTGTCATGTAGAAGTATTTTGTTTCACGTCACTGAATAATGAATGCACCCTCTGTGTACAGTGCATTTGAAGTATTCAGACCCCTTGACTTTTTCCACATTTTGTTAAGTTGTAGCCTTATTCTAAAATGTATTTAAATGTCTTATTCTCATCCACACAAATACTCCATAATGACAAAGTGAAAACGAGTGATTGAATTTTTTTTTTTTTTTTTAAACATTTATAAAAAAATAAACCCATACCTTATTTACATAAGTATTCAGACCCTTTGCTATGAGACTTTAAATTGAGCTCAGGTGCATCCTGTTTTCATTGATCATCATTGATCATCCTTGATGTTTCTACAACGTGATTGGAGTCCGCCTGTGGTAAATTCAATTGATTGGACATGACTTGGAAAGGCACACACCTGTCTGTATAAGGTCCCACAGTTGACAGTGCATGTCAGAGCAAAAACCAGGCTATGAGGTCAAAATGAGTTGTCTATCGAGCTCCAAGACAGGATTGTTTCGAGGCACAGATCTTAGGAAGGGTTTCAAAATATATCTGCAGCATTGAAGGTCCCCAAGAACACAGTGGCCTCCATTCTTAAATGGAAGAAGTTTGGAACCACCAAGACTCTTCCTAGAGCTGGCCGCCCAGACAAACTGAGCAATCGGGGGGAAAAGGGCCTTGGTCACTGACAGAGCTCCAGAGTTCCTCTGTGGAGATGGGAGAAACTTTCAGAAGGACAACCATCTCTGCAGCACTTCACCAATCAGGCCTTTGTCGTAGAGTGGCCAGACAGAAGCCACGCTTCAATCAAGCGGGCTGTCATGGCCTTTTGAGTGTGCCAAAAGGCACCTAAAGGTCTCTCAGCCCATGAGAAACAAGATTATCTAATGAAATCAAGATTGAACTCTTTGGCCTGAATGGCAAGTGCCACATCTGGAGGAAACCTGGCACTATCCCTACGGTGAAGCATGGGGGAGGCAGCATTATGCTGTGGGGATGTTATTCAGGGACTGGGAGACTAGTCAGGATTGAGGCAAAGATGACCGGAGAAAAGTACAGAGATCCTTGATGCTCCAGACCGCTCAGGACCTCAGAATGGAATGAAGTGTCACCTTCCAACAAGACAATGGCACACAGCCAAGACAAGATGACGCAGGAGTGGCTTTGGGACAAGTATCTGAATGTCAGAGTGGCCCAGCCAGAGCCCGGACTTGAACCCAATAGCTGTTCAGTGTCGCTCTCCATCCAACCTGACAGAGCTTGAGATGATCTGCAGAGAAGAATGTGAGAAACTCTCTAAATACAGGTGTGCCAAGCTTGTCGTGTCCTACCCAAGAAGACTCCAGGCTGTAATTGCTGCCAAAGGTGCTTCAACAAAGTACTGAATAAAGGGTCTGAATACTTATGTAAATGTGTTTTTTTTTAAAATTATTTTTATTATACATTTACAGAATTGTCTAACCTGTTTTTAGTTGTGACATTGCGGGGGGGAAACTATTTAATCCATTTTAGAATAAGGCTGTAACGTAACAATGTGGAAAAAGCCAAGGGGTCTGAATACTTTCCGTATGCACTGAGTGTACTAAACATTAAACACATTGAGTTGCACCTCCATTTTTTGCCCTCAGAACAGTCTCAATTTATTGGGGCATGGACTCTACAAGGTGTCCAAAGCGTTCCACAGGGATGCTGGTCCATGTTGACTCCACTGCTTCTCACAGTTGTCAAGTTGGCTGGATGTTCTTTGAGTGGTGGACCATTCTTGATACACACAGGGAAACTGAGCGTGAAACCCAGCAGCGTTGCAGTTCTGGACTCAAACCGGTGTGCCTGGCACCTACTACCATACCCCTTGGAAAAAGACACTTAAATATTTTTGTCTTGCCTATTCACCCTCTGAATGGCACACATACACATTCCGTCTCAAGACTTAACAATCTGTCTCTCCTTCATCTACACTGATTTTTGAAGATTTAAGAGGTGACATCAATAAGGGATCATAACTTTCATCTGGATTCACCTGGTCAGTCTGTCATGGAAAGAGCAGGTGTTCTTAATGTTCTGTATAGTCCACACTGAGTGCTAACTAACCTCTTGCCACTGGGCTGGCTGACCACTGTCCTGGTGGCTATTAACCTGGTCCTCTGTTGTCTTCAGGGCTGGCTGACCACTGTCCTGGTGCCTATTAACTTGGTCATCTACTTCGGGGCCAGGATGAACCGAGCCCAACGCACCGGATACCTGAAGAGGAGGAAGCTGAGGGAACTGGCCAGCCAGAGCAACGGGAAGAGTGACAGGCTGAAGAGCGAGTAAAACCAACTCCATAGCAACGAATGGAGACTAGAAGCTGACCATAGAACTTCCATTCAACTACCCTGGACTGTGTCTGTGTTGATCAGCCCCCCCCCACATTGTTTAGTTTCAGCCATAATCTGGCACACCTGATTCCATTAGTTGACTAATGGTGTCAGGTGTGCCATTTTAGGGTTAAAACCATGTGAAACGTCTGAGGAAGACTGATTTAGAGGGTTGGGCAATGCTGCATTTGATAATGTTGTTGAAATTTCACTATTTTTGTGTGTCACGGAGTCCATATTGATGTAAATTTAGCAAGTCTCTCTGAATGAAGTGGTAACTGGCCACAGTGACAGGAACAAAATAAATGAAAGGAAAAGGTCTTTGTTCTCGGCACCGGGAATAGTTATTTTTCTATGTAAACAAAAATTAATTGGTGATAAGAATCTCAAATATATTTTTATGTACGTAAAAGCAAGCTAGATCTTCAGGCACTTTACGAAGTTTTGTTTATACGCTGTGGCTGAAAAGTGTACAAGTGATAATCTTAATCCCTCCTGTCCTTGATTCCTAATTTCCTTAACACCTCTCTAAGATCATTGGAGGACGGGCTCAAAGGTCCCACCCCTCGAACCCCTTCCAATGAGCTTCCAGAGGGAGGAATCAAGAACCCGGATAGTCAGTTGATGGCTTGTACACGTTTCAGACCTTAGCCCATGTAAGGAACTCTCTCCAGCCTCCGTTTGTCTTGTCTTGAGCTGAGTTGTTGTCTTTTTTGTGTGTGGTTGTTTTTGTGGATTTGTTTTGTTTCCTAGTTTTAAGTTGTCCAACCGCAATCTTGTAAGGTTGTTTTATGGATTTGATGGAGGGAAACAAAAGTACATTCTTTTCTCTTTCTCATCCAGTTCATGTTGGTTTTGGTCCAACAAGAGGGACTCTGGCACATTGAAGTCCTTGTATGGAGCTCTGAACGAGTGACAATAATAAGCTGACTGTACACGCTGTTGGCTTACAGCTCATACATTGTATTGCAGATACCAAAGATTGTATGTATTGTGCAAGATTGCCTCTTTGTACAACGAGCACAACTATTTCTGACTGTTTATATGGGGGTTTGACTGTGTTTGTATGGGGGTTTGACTGTGTTTGTATGGGGGTTTGACTGTTTGTATGGGGGTTGGTCTGTGAGGGCCGTGGCTCTCTTTATGCCTTGTTCAGACTTTAACCGTGGTGCCTTTTTTTTTAGTTTTCAGTGTGAAACTCCCCCAGTTTTACATGATCAGGGATGTTGAGCAGTGAATTGCCATGAACTCCTGCTACTTTGCACCTGTATAATATTCAGAACTGTTCTATGATAACTTTGCACAGTATTTTAATGTGCTCTGTAGTTTCACTCAACTTTTTGTATGATTTCTGGATAATATTAATGAACATGTACTATGCTGTTTTAAAAGGGATTCAAATGCTAACTTTATATTCCTTGTGTTAAAATAAAAAGTTTATAAAACATGGCGTATGCTTTTCTCCGGTGTTCCTTTGTGTTAAGATTCATTCTAAATGGCACCCTGTTCCCTTAGTGCACTACTCAAAAGTAGTGTACTATAGGAAACAGTGTACTGTTTGGGTGCACAACCAATGTGTTTCCCAGCCTCCATCTTTACTAAGATTTTGGGGCCAAAACTCTTGTCACTTTATGATGTCACAACCGGTAATCCACCATTGTCATAGAGTTCCAAGAACAACAACCAACAGCTGTCTGCATGTGGAATGACCAGAGACTAACAGCTGTCTGCATGTGGAATGACCAGAGACTAGGCAACAGCTGTCTGCATGTGGAATGACCAGAGATTAGGCAACAGCTGTCTGCATGTGGAATGATCAGACTAGGCAACAGCTGTCTGCATGTGGAATGACCAGAGATTAGGCAACAGCTGTCTGCATGTGGAATGACCAGAGATTAGGCAACAGCTGTGCATGTGGAATGACCAGAGATTAGGCAACAGCTGTCTGCATGTGGAATGACCAGAGACTAGGCAACAGCTGTCTGCATGTGGAATGACCAGAGATTAGGCAACAGCTGTCTGCATGTGGAATGATCAGACTAGGCAACAGCTGTCTGCATGTGGAATGACCAGAGACTAACAGCTGTCTGCATGTGGAATGACCAGAGACTAACAGCTGTCTGCATGTGGAATGACCAGAGACTAACAGCTGTCTGCATGTGGAATGACCAGAGACTAACAGCTGTCTGCATGTGGAATGACCAGAGACTAGGCAACAGCTGTCTGCATGTGGAATGACCAGAGATTAGGCAACAGCTGTGCATGTGGAATGACCAGAGATTAGGCAACAGCTGTCTGCATGTGGAATGATTTAGGCAACAGCTGTCTGCATGTGGAATGACCAGAGATTAGGCAACAGCTGTCTGCATGTGGAATGATCAGACTAGGCAACAGCTGTCTGCATGTGGAATGACCAGAGACTAACAGCTGTCTGCATGTGGAATGACCAGAGACTAACAGCTGTCTGCATGTGGAATGACCAGAGACTAACAGCTGTCTGCATGTGGAATGACCAGAGACTAACAGCTGTCTGCATGTGGAATGACCAGAGACTAACAGCTGTCTGCATGTGGAATGACCAGAGATTAGGCAACAGCTGTCTGCATGTGGAATGACCAGAGACTAACAGCTGTCTGCATGTGGAATGACCAGAGACTAACAGCTGTCTGCATGTGGAATGACCAGAGACTAGGCAACAGCTGTCTGCATGTGGAATGACCAGAGATTAGGCAACAGCTGTGCATGTGGAATGACCAGAGATTAGGCAACAGCTGTCTGCATGTGGAATGACCAGAGACTAGGCAACAGCTGTCTGCATGTGGAATGACCAGAGATTAGGCAACAGCTGTCTGCATGTGGAATGATCAGACTAGGCAACAGCTGTCTGCATGTGGAATGACCAGAGACTAACAGCTGTCTGCATGTGGAATGACCAGAGACTAACAGCTGTCTGCATGTGGAATGACCAGAGACTAACAGCTGTCTGCATGTGGAATGACCAGAGACTAACAGCTGTCTGCATGTGGAATGACCAGAGACTAACAGCTGTCTGCATGTGGAATGACCAGAGACTAACAGCTGTCTGCATGTGGAATGACCAGAGATTAGGCAACAGCTGTCTGCATGTGGAATGACCAGAGACTAACAGCTGTCTGCATGTGGAATGACCAGAGACTAACAGCTGTCTGCATGTGGAATGACCAGAGACTAACAGCTGTCTGCATGTGGAATGACCAGAGACTAACAGCTGTCTGCATGTGGAATGACCAGAGACTAACAGCTGTCTGCATGTGGAATGACCAGAGACTAACCAACAGCTGTCTGCATGTGGAATGACCAGAGATTAGGCAACAGCTGTCTGCATGTGGAATGACCAGAGACTAGGCAACAGCTGTCTGCATGTGGAATGACCAGAGATTAGGCAACAGCTGTCTGCATGTGGAATGACCAGAGACTAACAGCTGTCTGCATGTGGAATGACCAGAGATTAGGCAACAGCTGTCTGCATGTGGAATGACCAGAGACTAGGCAACAGCTGTCTGCATGTGGAATGACCAGAGACTAACTAACAGCTGTCCATGTGGAATGACCAGAGACTAGGCAACAGCTGTCTGCATGTGGAATGATCAGACTAGGCAACAGCTGTCTGCATGTGGAATGACCAGACTAGGCAACAGCTGTCTGCATGTGGAATGACCAGAGACTAGGCAACAGCTGTCTGCATGTGGAATGACCAGAGACTAGGCAACAGCTGTGCATGTGGAATGACCAGAGACTAGGCAACAGCTGTCTGCATGTGGAATGACCAGAGATTAGGCAACAGCTGTGCATGTGGAATGACCAGAGATTAGGCAACAGCTGTCTGCATGTGGAATGACCAGAGACTAGGCAACAGCTGTCTGCATGTGGAATGACCAGAGATTAGGCAACAGCTGTCTGCATGTGGAATGATCAGACTAGGCAACAGCTGTCTGCATGTGGAATGACCAGAGACTAACAGCTGTCTGCATGTGGAATGACCAGAGACTAACAGCTGTCTGCATGTGGAATGACCAGAGACTAACAGCTGTCTGCATGTGGAATGACCAGAGACTAACAGCTGTCTGCATGTGGAATGACCAGAGACTAACAGCTGTCTGCATGTGGAATGACCAGAGACTAACAGCTGTGTGCATGTGGAATGACCAGAGATTAGGCAACAGCTGTCTGCATGTGGAATGACCAGAGACTAACAGCTGTCTGCATGTGGAATGACCAGAGATTAGGCAACAGCTGTCTGCATGTGGAATGACCAGAGACTAGGCAACAGCTGTCTGCATGTGGAATGACCAGAGACTAACTAACAGCTGTCCATGTGGAATGACCAGAGACTAGGCAACAGCTGTCTGCATGTGGAATGATCAGACTAGGCAACAGCTGTCTGCATGTGGAATGACCAGAGACTAGGCAACAGCTGTCTGCATGTGGAATGACCAGAGACTAGGCAACAGCTGTCTGCATGTGGAATGACCAGAGACCAACAGCTGTGCATGTGGAATGACCAGAGACCAACAGCTGTGCATGTGGAATGACCAGAGACCAACAGCTGTGCATGTGGAATGACCAGAGACCAACAGCTGTCTGCATGTGGAATGACCAGAGACCAACAGCTGTCTGCCTGTGGAATGACCAGAGACTAACTAACAGCTGTCTGCATGTGGAATGACCAGAGACTAACAGCTGTCTGCATGTGGAATGACCAGAGACTAACAGCTGTCTGCATGTGGAATGACCAGAGACCAACAGCTGTGCATGTGGAATGACCAGAGACTAACAGCTGTCTGCATGTGGAATGACCAGAGACTAACCAACAGCTGTCTGCATGTGGAATGACCAGAGACTAGACTAACAGCTGTCTGCATGTGGAATGACCAGAGACTAACCAACAGCTGTCTGCATGTGGAATGACCAGAGACTAACAGCTGTCTGCCTGTGGAATGACCAGAGACTAACAGCTGTCTGCATGTGGAATGACCAGAGACTAACAGCTGTCTGCATGTGGAATGACCAGAGACTAACAGCTGTCTGCATGTGGAATGACCAGAGACTAACAGCTGTCTGCATGTGGAATGACCAGAGACTAACAGCTGTCTGCATGTGGAATGACCAGAGACTAACAGCTGTCTGCATGTGGAATGACCAGAGACTAACAGCTGTCTGCATGTGGAATGATCAGACTAACAGCTGTCTGCATGTGGAATGACCAGAGACTAACAGCTGTCTGCATGTGGAATGACCAGAGACTAACAGCTGTCTGCATGTGGAATGACCAGAGACTAACAGCTGTCTGCATGTGGAATGACCAGAGACTAACAGCTGTCTGCATGTGGAATGACCAGAGACTAACAGCTGTCTGCATGTGGAATGACCAGAGACTAACAGCTGTCTGCATGTGGAATGACCAGAGACTAACAGCTGTCTGCATGTGGAATGACCAGAGACTAACCAACAGCTGTCTGCATGTGGAATGACCAGAGACTAGGCAACAGCTGTCTGCATGTGGAATGACCAGAGACTAACTAACAGCTGTCTGCATGTGGAATGACCAGAGACTAACCAACAGCTGTCTGCATGTGGAATGACCAGAGACTAACCAACAGCTGTCTGCATGTGGAATGACCAGAGACTAACTAACAGCTGTCTGCATGTGGAATGACCAGAGACTAACCAACAGCTGTCTGCATGTGGAATGACCAGAGACTAACCAACAGCTGTCTGCATGTGGAATGACCAGAGACTAACTAACAGCTGTCCATGTGGAATGACCAGAGATTAGGCAACGGCTGTCTGCATGTGGAATGACCAGAGACTAACCAACAGCTGTCTGCATGTGGAATGACCAGAGACTAACAGCTGTCTGCCTGTGGAATGACCAGAGACTAACTAACAGCTGTCTGCATGTGGAATGACCAGAGACTAACAGCTGTCTGCATGTGGAATGACCAGAGACTAACAGCTGTCTGCATGTGGAATGACCAGAGACTAACAGCTGTCTGCATGTGGAATGACCAGAGACTAACAGCTGTCTGCATGTGGAATGACCAGAGACTAACAGCTGTCTGCATGTGGAATGACCAGAGACTAACAGCTGTCTGCATGTGGAATGACCAGAGACTAACAGCTGTCTGCATGTGGAATGACCAGAGACTAACAGCTGTCTGCATGTGGAATGACCAGAGACTAACAGCTGTCTGCATGTGGAATGACCAGAGACTAACAGCTGTCTGCATGTGGAATGACCAGAGATTAGGCAACAGCTGTCTGCATGTGGAATGACCAGAGACTAACCAACAGCTGTCTGCATGTGGAATGACCAGAGACTATGTCAAGACGAATGATAAGTGGCTACTTCTCTGGATATTTAAAGTTTACTTTATTGCTTCTTAAATGAAACACAGTGAGACCTTTACACGGAAATGAAAATAATTGGATAAAACTGATATGAGTTTGAACTTTTTGCTATAAATAACTTTTAATGTCAAAGAAGGGACACATTGAATGAAACACCTGCCACTAACATATGAGATAATGTTTTCTTGTGTCTAGTTGTGTGAGGAATACCTAGATCTTACTGGGTTGAATGATTTAGCTTGGAAGGTCTAATCAAATACATTTCAAAGCATCCACATGGCTTTCCACCTATTCTACTGAACAAAAATATTAATTCAACAATTTCAAAGATTTCTTATGCGGAAATCCTTCAATTGATAACTGCATTAGGTCCTAATCTATGGATTTCACACGACTGGCAATACAGATATGCATCTGTTGGTCACAGATACCCCCCCCCACAAAAAAAACCACGTTGGGCCTCAGGATCTCGTCACGAAGGTGGCTTATGGTAGAGAAATTGACATTAAATTCTCTGTCTACCAGAGTGGTTGCCATTCTTGCAGCCAGCATACCAATTGAGTGCTCCCTCAACTTAAGACATCTGTGGCATTGTGTTGTGACAAAACTGAAAATGTTAGTGACCTTTTATTGTCCCTAGCACAAGGTGCACCCAGATAAATAACATGTTGCTGAACACGACCCAGGTAAATAACATGCTGCTGAACACGACCCCGGGTAAATAACATGCTTCTGAACACGACCCCAGGTAAATAACATGCTTCTGAACACGACCCAGGTAAATAAAATGTTGCTGAACACGACCCCGGGTAAATAACATGTTGCTGAACACGACCCCGGGTAAATAACATGCTGCTGAACACGACCCCGGGTAAATTACATGTTGCTGAACACGACCCCGGGTAAATAACATGTTGCTGAACACAACCCAGGTAAATAACATGCTGCTGAACACGACCCCGGGTAAATAACATGCTGCTGAACACGACCTAGATAAATAACATGTTCAGTTATCCCATTTAAGCTCATATAACTGGGACGCTTGGAATCTAACTAAGCTAGGGTGTGGATTACCAAGCAGATCCTGTATGTATGATTCTACTGTTCATTTCTCTAGTGGAGAATAAATGTTTGCTGTATGTTCTCCTGTGTTGACTCCATCCAAGGATGAGTGAGGAGAACAGCGTGTTTATCATAGAATTAGGAATTTGAATACTAGAATGAACACAAGCTTTCTTACGAAGGTCCTAAGATCAGCCATGTTAGTCAGGGAGTTGGTCAACCACGGCTTGCCAGCGTTGTGATAAGATACTGTTTTAAAAAAGGAATGTGAAGAATGTATCTGCACTGTGTGTGTTAGCTAGCTTGCCAGCCAGTTTTAGAGGAATGATTCCATTCCTTTTTCAAATGAACTGTGAATTTGCCAAAAATCCATTGAAAAGATGGCAGCCAGAAGAGGACTGGCCAGAAGAGGACTGGAAGAGGACTGGCCACCCCTCAGAGCCTGGTTCCTCTCTACCCGGTACAGCCAGAAGAGGACTGGCCACCCCTCAGAGCCTGGTTCCTCTCTACCCGGTACAGCCAGAAGAGGACTGGCCACCCCTCAGAGCCTGGTTCCTCTCTACCCGGTACAGCCAGAAGAGGACTGGCCACCCCTCAGAGCCTGGTTCATCTCTACCCGGTACAGCCAGAAGAGGACTGGCCACCCCTCAGAGCCTGGTTCCTCTCTACCCGGTACAGCCAGAAGAGGACTGGCCACCCCTCAGAGCCTGGTTCCTCTCTACCCGGTACAGCCAGAAGAGGACTGGCCACCCCTCAGAGCCTGGTTCCTCTCTACCCGGTACAGCCAGAAGAGGACTGGCCACCCCTCAGAGCCTGGTTCCTCTCTACCCGGTACAGCCAGAAGAGGACTGGCCACCCCTCAGAGCCTGGTTCCTCTCTAGGTTTCATCCTAGCTTCTGGCCTTTCTAGGGAGTTTTTCCTGGCCACCGTGCTTCTACACTTGCTGTTTGGGGTTTTAGACTGGGTTTCTGTACAGCACTTTGTGACATCAGCTGATGTAAGAAGGGCTTTATAAATACATTTGATTGATTTGATTGAAAAGATGCAGTCAATCGCCAGTTATACAGAGGCTGAAATCAGTTGATGATACGACAAGTAGTGAATGCACAGGTACTGATATTGCATCATATAATAGCACTCACAGATCCCCCCCCACAAAAAAAAATATGGCCTGTTTACATATATTTTAGAGGCTATTTATACAGAAAATTGGTGAAAAAGCTGTTTAAACTGTATTTAGAATTATATGACAATAGGTTGACTATAATTAAATTACACACTTTCTGATACATCACATGACACTTGACTTGTATTTTCCCGCATCAGTAAAAGCTCTACTGTCATTCATTCCAATTACACCGTTTCTGGATTTCTCCTTGACCAAGATGGCTGCTATTTTCACCCCAATATGGCACTTTGAGGGTTTATGACATAGCTTCTCTAGTAATTTAATTGGATCTCTATGGCTTTCATACTTAAGCAGCTCCATAGGATGTAGGACAAACTGATCCAGGCCTGCATTGAGGCCCGCTTCAGTGAGCTGCGGCAGGAGTTCTTTATCAGGGAGCAACCTCAGAGAGAAGAGATCTATAAGCTACTGGACTCAGTCAGGCTTCAAAATGGCTGCTGTGTTGCAGGAGCAACCTCAGAGAGAAGAGGTCTATAAGCTACTGGACTCAGTCAGGCTTCAAAATGGCTGCTGTGTTGCAGGAGCAACAGAAGAGGTGACTGGAACCTTAATATATTTGATTTTTATCTATATATTTTTTTGTAGGCCTATAGGCAGACTTATTTACTTTTATTTCATCTTGTACACATTTGCAGCTAAAAATTGCAGTATACAGACAAAGGAAAACATTGATAGCTAATAATTGTAGACAGCCTACAGTATACTGCTGGTTTATGTTACTGGTTTAGGCCATGGACAGAAATATGGGGTTTAATCAATTCCATCATTCAACCCATCAGGTGAGAGGAAGTCAGTTTTGGACCAGGTCAAAGAAAGAGAGGAGTCTGGAGGCTCAGGGGGAAGTGAGAACAGGAGGATGAATTAGAGAAGGAGCATTAGAGAGAAGCAGAGGGCCAGATGATCTGAGGAAAGTGAAAAATAGAGGAAAATGAGAGAAGGCTGAGACGGAGAGGGAGCAGATGAGAGAAAGCCTAATCAATGTCAGAATAAAAGTCAGAGAACAGCTTGACAAAAAAGAGAGGAAGATGAGGTTAGAGGAAGATAGAGCGCATAACCTGGCACAAGGACATCAGAGCAAGAGAGAGGAGGGGGCACGAGAGAGGAGGGGAGGCAAGAGAGAGGAGGGGGGCACGAGAGAGGAAGGGGTACAAGAGAGGAGGGAGGGGGAGAAGAGAGGAGAGAAAGAGAGGGGAAGGAGAAAGAGAAAGGGGGTGGAAGAGAGGAGAGGGGGTGGAAGAGAGGAGAGAGGGGGTGGAAGAGAGAAGAGAGGGGGTGGAAGAGAGGAGAGAGGGGGTGGAAGATAGGAGAGGGAGGGGTGGAAGAGAGGAGAGAGGGGGTGGAAGATAGGAGAGGGAGGGGGTGGAAGAGAGGGAGAGAGGGGGGAAAGAGGAGAAAGAGGGGGGAAGGAGAAGAGAGAGACAATTTTGCAGAATTCTGTAAAAATATCCTCTGTGTACAACGTAGAACACCAAATAATGCAGAGCAGATTTAGGCCGATACCCGCTAATGATGAGAAAACAAAAAGATAATTACTTGACACATTGGAAAGAATTAACAAAAAAACTGAGCAAACTAGAATGATGTTTGGCCCTAAACAGAGAGTACACAGTGGCAGAATACCTGTCCACTGTGACTGACCCAAACTTAAGGAAAGCTTTAACTATGTACAGACTCAGTGAGCATAGCCTTGCTATTGAGAAAAGTCGCTGTAGGCAGACCTGGCTCTCAAGAGAAGACAGGCTATGTGCTCACTGCCCACAAAATGAGGTGGAAACTGAGCTGCACTTCCTAACCTCCTGCCCAATGTATGACCATATTAGAGACAAGGAGGAGGAGTAGAGGAAGAGTAGTAGGAACAAAAATGCAGCGTGGTATCTTTCCATAGTATAATTTAATGAGACTGAATACAAAATACAAAAGAACAAGAGAATCAAAATTAAAACCGTAACAGTCCCGAATGGTGCAAACACTGAAAGGGAAAATAATCACCCATAAAACACAAGTGGAAAAAGGCTACCTAAGTATGATTCTCAATCAGAGACAACTAACAATACCTGCCTCTGATTGAGAACCATACCAGGCCAAACACAAAACACAACATAGGAAAAGGACCATAGACAACCCACCCAACTCACGCCCTGACCATACTAAAACAAAGACATAACAAAAGAACTAAGGTCAGAACGTGACAGATCCACAAAGAATTCAAAAACAAACCCAATTTTGAAAAACTCCCATATCTACTGGGTGAAATACCACAATGTGCATCACAGCAGCAAGATTTGTGACCTGTTGCCACAAGAAAAGGTCAACCAGTGAAGAACAAACACCATTGTTTAAAACAACCCATATTTATGATTATTTATTTTCCCTTTTGTACTTTAACCATTTGTATATCGTTACAACACTGTATATATACACATAATTTAACATTTGTAATGTCTTTATTATTTTGAAACTTCTGTATGTGTAATGTTTACTGTTCATTTTATTGTTTATTTCACTTTTGTATATTATCTACCTCATATGTTTCCCATGCCAATAAAGCCCCTTGAATTTAATTGAATTGAGGGGGTGAGAGAGGATAGAGAGTGGGGAAAGAGAGGAAAGAGAGGGGGGAAGAGAGGAGAGCGAGAGTGGGGAGGGAAGTGGCGAAAGGGGAGGGAAGAGGCGAGGGAATGGGAGAGGAAAGAGGGAATGAGAGGCAAGGAAATGAGAGAGGGGAGAGGCGAGGGAATGAGAGAGGAGAGAGGAGAGGGAAGAGGCAAGGCGAGGGAATGAAAGAGGGGAGAGGGAAGAGGCAGGGAGAGGGAAGAGGCAGGAAGAGGCGAGGAGAGGGGAGAGGCGGGGAGAGGGAAGAGGCGAGAGGAGGGAAGAGGGGGAGGGGAGAGGGGAGGGCGAGGCGAGGAGGGAAGAGGCGGGAGAGGGAAGAGGCGGGGAGAGGGGAGAGGGAAGAGGCGAGGAGAGGGAAGAGGCAAGGAGAGGGAAGAGGCAGGGGAGAGGGAAGAGGCGGGGAGAGGGAAGAGGCGGGGCAAGGGAATGAGAGAGGGGAGAGGAGAGGGAATGAGAGAGGGGAGAGGCAAGGCGAGGGAATGATAGAGGAGTGGAGAGGGAATGAGAGAGGGGAGAGGCGAAGAGAGGGAATGAGAGAGGGGAGAGGCGAGGCGAGGAAATGAGAGAGGGGAGAGGCGAGGCGAGGTAATGACAGGGAAGAGGCGAGGCGAGGAAATGAGAGAGGGGAGAGGAGAGGAGAGGGAATGAAAGAGGGGAGAGGCGAGGAGAGGGAATGAGAGAGGGGAGAGGAGAGGAGAGGAGAGGGAATGAGAGAGGGGAGAGGCGAGGCGAGGAAATGAGAGAGGGGAGAGGCAAAGGGAGGGAATGAGAGAGGGGAGAGGTGAGGGAATGAGGGAGAGGGAAGGGAATGAGTGAGGAGAGAGGAGAAGGAAGAGGCGAGGGTAATGAGAGAGGGGAGAGGAGAGGGAGGAGAGGAGAGGGAAGAGGCGAGGGTAATGAGAGAGGGGAGAGGAGAGGAGAGGGAATGAGAGAGGGGAGAGGAGAGGGAATGAGAGAGGGGAGAGGAGAGGAGAGGGAATGAGAGAGGGGAGAGGCAAGGTAATGACAGAGGGGAGAGGCGAGACGAGGGAATGAGAGAGGGGAGAGGCGAGGCGAGGAAATGAGAGAGGGGAGAGGCGAGGCGAGGGAATGAGAGAGGGGAGAGGCGAGGCGAGGAAATGAGAGAGGGGAGAGGCAAAGAGAGGGAATGAGAGAGGGGAGAGGCGATGGAATGAGGGAGAGGGAAGGTAATGAGTGAGGAGAGAGGAGAAGGAAGAGGCGAGGGTAATGAGAGAGGGGAGAGGAGAGGAGAGGAGAGAGAGGAGAGGAGAGGAGAGGAGAGGAGAGGGAGGAGGAGAGGAGAGGAGAGGAGAGGAGAGGAGAGGAGAGGGAGAGAGGGAGAGGAGAGGAGAGGGAATGAGAGAGGGGAGAGGAGAGGAGAGGGAATGAGAGAGGGGAGAGGCAAGGTAATGACAGAGGGGAGAGGCGAGGCGAGGGAATGAGAGAGGGAAGAGGCGAGGCGAGGAAATGAGAGAGGGGAGAGGCGAGGCGAGGGAATGAGAGAGGGGAGAGGCGAGGCGAGGAAATGAGAGAGGGGAGAGGCAAAGAGAGGGAATGAGAGAGGGGAGAGGCGATGGAATGAGGGAGAGGGAAGGTAATGAGTGAGGAGAGAGGAGAAGGAAGAGGCGAGGGTAATGAGAGAGAGGAGAGGAGAGGAGAGGAGAGGAGAGGAGAGGAGAGGAGAGGAGAGGAGAGGAGAGGAGAGGAGAGGAGAGGAGAGGAGAGGAGAGGAGAGGAGAGGAGAGGAGAGGGAAGAGGCGAGGGTAATGAGAGAGGGGAGAGGAGAGGAGAGGGAATGAGAGAGGGGAGAGGAGAGGAGAGGGAATGAGAGAGGGGAGAGGCGAGGCGAGGTAATAACAGAGGGAAGAGGCGAGGGAATGAGGGAGAGGGAAGAGGCGAGGGAATGAGAGAGGGGAGAGGAGAGGGAATGAGACAGGAGAGGAGAGGAGAGGGAAGAGGCGAGGGAATGAGACAGGAGAGGAGAGGGAAACATTACTATTGATAAAGGAAAGTGAGCTGAAGGATGAGAAGTGAAGCGTTGCTGCACAGCTATTTTCAGGTCTCTCCAGAGATGTTTGATCAGCTTCAAGTCCGGGCTCTGGCTGGGCCACTCAAGGACAATCAGAGGCTTGTCCCGAAGCCACTCTTGCATTGTCTTGGCTGTGTGCTTAGGGTAGTTGTCATGGTGGAAGGTGAACCTTCGCGCCAGTCTGAGGTCCTGAGCGCTCTGGAGCATCAAGGATCTCTGTACTTTGCTCCATTCATCTATGCCTCATTCTGGACCAGTCTCCCAGTCCCTGCCGCTGAAAAACATCCCCACAGTCTTTAGGTGCCTTTTGGCAAACTCCAAGTGGGCTGTTATATGCCTTTTACTGAGGAGTAGTTTCCGTCTGGCCACTCTAAGACAAAGGCCTGATTGGTGAAGTGCTGCAGAGATGGTTGTCCTTCTGGAAGGTTCTCCAATCTCCACAGAGAATCTCTAGAGCTCTGTCAGAGTGACCATCCAGTTCTTGGTAACCTCCCATCAAAGTCAAAGAGCTCAGTGATACCTGAGCTCTGTGGACAGAATAGAGACATATTTGATGGACATATGAACCAAACCGAGAGCCTCACAATGTCACATTCTGACTATTTGTTATATATTATATAACATTTATGGCTTTAAATAGATAATATTATTTTGGGACTACACTGTAAAATTGTTGGACTGTTGAGGACTGCAAAATAAGTAAATAGGAACCATGAATTTAGTTGATGTTCCAGGGGGACTTATTTCAAGGAACACATGACAGAGCTCTTATTTAGCTAGCCAGCTTTTACTTTTCTCTAATACATTTGGTAAGTAACAAACAAGCAAGGAAGTTATATTTAATTTATCCAAAATATGTTTGGAGACCTTCATAGACCATGTTCGAATCGAGTGATACATTTTACTCAAGCTGTAAGTTAGTAGCTAAGTAGCTAGCTAAACATGCTAACTAGCCACCATGCTTTTTGTATCACAGATATAACAATGAGACAGATATTTCACTTGGACGTGTAAATGTGAAGCATCCGCTTGGCGTTTACACGACGAAGTCCATTGGCGGACAGTGGGAGAAGATGGAACGAGATGGATTTTGGCCGAAATTCTGCACATATTCTCATCAATGAAACATTTGATCTCAATACAGTGTTCTGTTCCCAAAACTAGAATATGTGCTGAACAGACTGTACAAAGTTTTTTTTTAAACTCTACCCTTTGCCAAAGTTTTTTTTCAAATTGCGTTGTTTAGGAGTGCAAAGGCTAATTGAATTATTGCACATACACTTCACAGAGTAGGCGTTCCCTAACTGAAATATGCTAATATTTATTAGAACGCGCCAATAGGATCTCGCTAGCTTGTGCTTTGCTCTGCCCACCTCTTTGCTTGTTCCCATTGAAAGCGACAGGCTGTGGTCTATTTTTAGTTATAAAAATATTTGTTTTTTCCCCACCAAGTCCTAGCAAGTTAACTTGTAGGTAGCTGATAAAATAATGCAATTTATACAATGCAATTTTATTCTAAACTGTGTTCTTGTCTGTCCAAATACATTTAAATTACAACCAGCTTGCTAGCTTCAGAGAACTTGCAGTTTGATGTTGTTACCCAAAGTTGACCTCTGGGTGGGGGTATATGCAAGCTAAAAAGTGACTGCTTGTTTCAGACTGGTTTCAACCCTCTTGGGACCTCTAATCGTGATCCTCAAGCAGAGGTGATAAACGTCAGCATTCCAGGGTTCGTGGGCCAAACCACTGCCCCAAAAAACACGTTCAACAGGTCCCTGCCACACTGACTAAATTAAACCAGGGCCCATATTCACAAAGCGTTTCAAATAGTCTGCTCTAGGATCAGTTTTACCTTTCAGAATAGAATAATCATAATTAATATGATTATTTTGACAGGGTGGGGGCAGATCCTAGATCAGCACTCCTGTTCTGAGACACTTTGTGAATACAAGCCCAACTCTTCAACTGTTAATAGAAGTTCTATCCATGGTCATATGATTGTTTTTAAATAGTCATATGGAGGCATAATTATACATTTTCTTTGGTAGAAGCAGTTCCCACCAGCAGTGTTGTGAAACCAAGTGCCAATCCATTACCTGCAGCGAGGAGAGTGGAACAGCAGCTGTTTTAGAATCAACCTCTCTCATTGTCACTCAATGCCTAGGTTTACCCCCCCCCTGTACTCACACCCTACCATACCCTTGTCTCTACACTATGCCCTGAATCTATCCTACCATGCCCAGAAATCTGCTCCTTTTATTCTCTGTTCCCAACGCGCTAGACGAGCAGTTCTTATAGCCTTAAGCCGTACCCTCATCCTACTCCTCTGTTCCTTGGGTGATGTGGAGATTATCCCAGGCCCTGCATATCCCCAGGCGCTCTCATTTGTTGACTTCTGCAACCGTAAAAGCCTTGGTTTCATGCATGTTAACATCAGAAGCCTCATCCCTAAGTTTGCTTTATTCACTGCTTTAGCACACTCTGCCAACCCGGATGTCCTAGCCGTGTCTGAATCCTGGCTTAGGAAGGCCACCAAAAATTCTGAAATTTCCCTCCCCAATTACATAATTTTCCATCAAGACAGAACTGCTAAAGGGGGCAGAATTGCAATCTACTGCAGAGATAGCCTGCATAGTTCTGTCATACTATCCAGGTCTATGCCAAAAAAGTTAGAGCTTCTGCTTTCTTTGATCCATCTCTCCAGAAATAAGTCTCTCACTTTTACCTCTAGCTATAGACCCCACTCAGCTCCCAGCTGTGCCCTGGACACCATATGTGAATTGATTGCCCCCCATCTATCTTCTGAGCTCGTGCTACTAGGTGACCTAAACTGGGACATGCTTAACACCCCGGCCGTCCTACAATCTAAGCTAGACGCCCACAATCTCACACAAATTATCAAGTAACCTACCAGGTACAACCCCAAATCCGTAAACATGGGCACCCTAGATATCATAGATATCATCGTGACCAACTTGCCCTCTAAATACACCTCTGCTGTTTTCAACCAGGATCTCAGCGATCACTGCCTCATTACCTGTGTCCGTTATGGGTCCGTGGTCAAACAACCACCCCTCATCACTGTCAAACACTCCCTAAAACACTTATGCGAGTAGGTCTTTCTAATCGACCTGGCCCGGGTATCCTGGAAGGACATTGACCTCATCCCGTCAGTAGAGGATGCCTGGTTGTTCTTTAAAAGTGCTTTCCTCACTAACTTAAATAAGTATGCTCCTTTCAAAGAATGTAGAACTAAGAACAGATATAGACCTTGGTTCACTCCAGACTTGACTGCCCTTGACCAGCACAAAAACATCCTGTGGCGGACTGCACTAGCATCGAATGGCCCCCACGATATGCAACTTTTCAGGGAAGTCAGGAAACAATACACACAGTCAGTTAGGAAAGCTAAGGCTAGCTTTTTCAAACAGAAATTTGCATCCTACAGCACTAATGTCCCAAAAGGTTTTGGGAGACTGTAAAGTCCATGGAGAATAAGAGTACTTCCTCCCAGCTGCCCACTACACTGAGACTAGGAAACAGTGTCACCACTGATAAATCCACGATAATCGAGAATTTCAATAAGCATTTCTCTATGGCTGGCCACGCTTTCCACCTGGCTTCCCCAACCCCGGCCAACAGCTCTGCACCCCCCGCAGCAACTGGCCCAAGACCCCCCCCCCCCCACCACCACCACTTCTTCACTTCTGCAAAATCTGGATCCCTACAAATCAGCTGGGCTAGACAATCTGGACCCTCTCTTCCTAAAATTATTCACCGTCATTGTTGCAACTCCTATTACTAGTCTGTTCAACCTCTCTTTCGTATCGTCTGAGATTCCTAAAGATTGGGAAAGCGACTGTGGTCATCCCCCTCTTCAAAGGGGGAGACACTCTAGACCCAAACGGTTACAGACCTATATCCATCCTGCCCTGCCTTTCTAAAGTCTTCGAAAGCCAAGTGAACAAACAGATCACCGACCATTTCGAATCCCACCGTACCTTCTCTGCTATGCAATGTGGTTTCCGAGCTGTTCACGGGTGCACCTCAGCCACGCTCAAGGTCCAAAACGATATCATAACCGCCATCGATAAAAGACAGTACTGTGCAGCTGGGGTATGTACACACCTCATCCCCATATTTGTTTTTGTTTTTCTGTTCTTTTTTTGCACACCAGTATTTCTACTTGCACATCCTCGTCTGCACATATATCACTCCAGTGTAAATTGCAAAATTGTAACTACTTGGCCAGTATTTATTGCCTTACCTCCTTACTTGATTTGCACACACTGTATACAGATTTGTTCTATTGTGTTATTGACTGTACGTTTGTTTATCCCATGTGTAACTCTGTGTTGTTGTTTTTGTCGCACTGCTTTGTTTTACCTTGGCCAGGTCACAGTTGTAAATGAGAACTTGTTCTCAACTGGCCTACCTGGTTAAATAAAGGTGAAATTAAATCAAATAAAAATCAACAGCCTTCTAAGGTAAAATAAAGAAGTATTTGACTTAATCGTATTAGTAATAGATGTTTTCCAAAAGAAGGAAGTTCTTGAGTATACGGTGTCATTCTCTATCTCCTCTCCGATCTTCTATTTCTCTCGCCAGTGCTCAGCCATTTAGAGATATCCCTACAGAGAAGGTGATAGAGTGAGTTACTGGGATCGAACAACTCTCTTCTCACCCATATCATTAAAACAATCCAAAATGAAAAATCACTAACTGATGGTTTGACTACTATGTCAAATGGAAGTTAAAAAAAACGACTCTTTACACAAGAAGATCAGCCCATCAGGAGTGTCCAGGTGACTAGTAAACTGAGTGGTCCTGTGTTGCTTAGTTGGTATGAGCAGGGTCCAGAGCCCATATCCACAAAGCATCTCAGATGAGTGCTGATCTAGAATCAGTTTATCTTTTTGAATCATAATGAAAAATATTATAAGGACCGATGCTAGATCAGCACTCCTACTCAGAGATGCTTTGTGGAAATGGGCCCTGGGTTTAATTCCTACAAGGGTCACAATCGGGGTTCGGGTTTCAATTGGCCTCACCCCAGTTGAATTTCATTTCAAATAAAGGAAGTAGAATTTTAATTAAATGAAATTCAATACAATTATAATGGATTATTTATTCTACACATCCCCATAGTAATGTTTATTTTGACATCATATATGGTTACCAATCATATGTAGCATAAGGCTGAAACATTTTTATGTGTACAACTCAAATTTTAAAAAACTACATTTTAAATAATTATAGTGGTCTGGAAATACTCTTAAGATCATGTTGTGGGTTGTCTGTAATAATTCATAATTATCTTAATGTTTTTAAATATCAGAGAAAAATACATTTCCCAGAATGCATTAGATCTTTGAATTGGATCTAACATACAAATCAAATTGTATTGGTCACTTACACATATTTATCAGACGTTATTGCGGGTGTAGAGAAATGCTTGTGTTTCTAGCTCCAACAGTGCAGTAATATCTAACAATTCACAACAATACACACATCTAAAACTAAAATAATGGAATTTTAAAAATATATAAATATTAGGATGAGCAACGTCTGAGTGGCATTGACTAAAATATAGATAGTATAGAATAGAGTATATACAGTTGAAGTCGGAAGTTTACATACACCTTAGCCAAATACATTTATCTCAGTATTTCACAATTCCTGACATTTAATCCAGTCAGGATCACGACTTTATTTTAATAATGTGAAATATCAGAATAATAGTAGAGAGAATGATTTAGTGAAGCTTTTATTTATTTCTTCACATTCCCAGTGGGATCAGAAGTTTATATACACTCAATTAGTATCTGGTAGCATTGCCTTTAAAATTGTTTGACTTGGGTCAAACATTTCAGGTAGCCTTCCACAAGCTTTCCAGAATGAGTTGGGAGAATTGTGGCCCATTCCTCCTCACATAGCCAGTGTAACTGAGTCAGGTTTGTAGGCCTCCTTGATCGCACATGCTTTTTCAGTTTTGCCAACAAATTTTCTGTAGGGTTGAGGTCAGGGCTTTGTGATGGCCACTCCAATACCTTGACTGTTGTCCTTAAGCCATTTTGCCACAACTTTGTTGTTTGGGGTCATTGTCCATTTGGAAGACCCATTTGCGACCAAGCTTTAACTTCCTGACTGATGCCTTGAGATGTTGCTCAATACATACACATAATTTCCCTGCCTCATGATTCCATCTATTTTGTGAAGTGCACCAGTTCCTCCTGCAGCAAATCACCCCAACAACATGATGCTGCCACCCCCGTGCTTCATGGTTGGGATGGTGTTCTTCGGCTTGCAAGCGTCCCCTTTTTTCCTCCAAACATAACGATGGTCATTATGTCCAAACAGTTCCATTTTTGTTTCATCAGACCAGAGGACATTTCTCCAAAAAGAACGATCTTTGTTCCCATGTGCAGTTGCAAATCGTAGTCAGGCTTTTTCATGGCGGTTTTGGAGAAGTGGCTTCTTCCTTGCTGAGCGGCCTTTCAAGTTATGTCAAGATAGTACTCGTTTTATTGTGGATATAGATATTTTTGAACCTGTTTTCTCCAGCATCTTCACAAGGTCCTTAGCTGTTGTTCTGGGATTGGTTTGCACTTTTCGCACCAAAGTACGTTCATCTCTAGAAGACAGAACGCGTCTCCTTCCTGAGAGGTATGACAGCTGCGTGGACCCATGGTGTTTATACTTGCGTACTATTGTTTGTACAGGTGAACGTGGTACCTTCAGGCATTTGGAAATTGTTCCCAAGGATGAACCAGACTTGTGGATGTCTACAATTCTATTTTCTGAGGTCTTGGCTGATTTCTTTTCATTTTCCCATGATGTCAAGCAGAGGCACTGAGTTTGAAGGCCTTGAAATACATCCACAGGTACACCTCCAATTGACTCAAATGATGTCAATTAGCCTATCAGAAGATTCTAAAGCCATGACATCATTTTCTGGAATTTTCCAAGCTGTTTAAAGGCACAGTCAACTTAGTGTATGTAAACTTCTGACCCACTGGAATTGTGATACAGTGAATAATAAGTGAAATAATCTGCCTGTAAACAATTGTTGGAAAAATGACTTGTGTCATGCACAAAGTAGATGTCCTAACCTACTTGCCAAAACTATAGTTTGTGAACAGGAAATTTGTGGAGTGGTTGAAAAACGAGTTTTAATGACTCCAACCTAAGTGTATGTAAACTTCCGACTTCAACTGTACATATGAAATGAGTAAAACAGTATGTAAACATTATTAAAGTGTCTAGTGTTCCATTTTTAAAGTGACCAGTGATTCCATGTCTATGTACATAGGGCGGCAGCCTCTAAGTTGCAGGGTTGAGTAACCGGGTGGTAGCCGGCTAGTAATCTCATGACAAAGAAAAATACTGTGTGACATCTTTGAATTATTATCAAATTAATATTTGAAATCGTATGTGTATTCTTTGCATGAATAAGTAGCATCATTTTAACAAAATATTTGTCAAATGAATGAGGCTTTCATTTTTCACCACTCAGGTGAATTGCTTCATATTAAATTATTCTTCCTTCAATTCAAATTGTGCTTCCTGTGAGGTGTGGCTAATTCAAATTCATTGTTTGAATTGAATTACATTCAGAAATTCCAAATTGAGCCCAACTCTGATCACAATACTAAAATGCGTGCCCTTGCTTTGGAGATAAGCATCTGATAAATGGAATTGAAAAGAAAAATCTAATCTAATGCATAAGGAGGTCCAATAGAAATGACATCCAAATCTGCCTTCTACCGGTTTAAACTGATTCCCCCTTCAACGATCTGCCTTCTACCCGTTTAAACTGATTCCCCCTTCAACGATCTGCCTTCTACCCGTTTAAACTGATTCCCCCTTCAACGATCTGCCTTCTACCCGTTTAAACTGATTCCCCCTTCAACGATCTGCCTTCTACCCGTTTAAACTGCAATCCTCTACTCCCCCCAGACTGAGGCTGATCACTCCCCCCAGACTGAGGCTGATCACTCCCCCCAGACTGAGCCTGATCACTCCCCCCATACTGAGGCTGATCACTCCCCCCAGACTGAGGCTGATCACTCCCCCCAGACTGAGGCTGATCCCTGGGTTGCTACCATCAGAGGAGGCTGACTGGAAGACCAACTTACAGATAGGGTATATCAACAGTCATGATAGTCATGTCTCTAAGTGTTACAACATGCAGCCATTCATATAGCCTACAGAGGTGAGCAAACTGTTTATGGAATGGGTGCCATGGTGGCATTGGAATGTTATTGTCATGGAAACCATACCTGTACGGATGACCCAGGATTCAATCTCGAATAACCCTTCCTATTCCAGAAGCCAGCCACCTTTCTTTGTTTCCTCCCCTTTGTGAGCACAAAACGGTAGGACTAGATAGGGTTCCACTTCCGCCATTGTACCTAGATAGATAGCCTTTATCGATCTGGACAAGTGTTCTCAAACGAGTGGTCACGGAAGGAAAAGAGACAAGGAAAGACCATTTAAGTCTAATTGGAACCCAGCCATAAATGACATTGCATCAGATTTCCCCATCTGTCTCTCTCAGTGGATCTGGATCAATCCACGTTTCATCATTCAGAAGGACACAGTATCAAATCAAATGTTATTGGTCACATACACATGGTTAGCGCATGTTAATGCGAGTGTAGCGAAATGCTTGTGCTTCTTGTTCCGACCGTGCAGTAATATCTAACAAGTAATCTAACAATTTCACAACTACCTTATACACACACGTGTAAAGGAATGAATAAGAATATGTACATATAAATAGATGGATAAGAAGATAAGCATGCGGCATAGACAAGTAGCAGTAGATGGTATAGAGTACAGTATATGCATATGAAATGAGTATTGTAGGGTATGTAAACATTATATAAAGTGACATTGTTTAAAGTGGCTGGTGATACATTTATTACACCCAACTTGGTATTATTAAAGTGGCCAGAGATTTGAGTCAGTATGTTGGCAGCAGCCACCCAATGTTAGTGATGGCGGTTTAACAGTCTGATGGCCTTGAGATAGAAGCTGTTTTTCAGTCTCTCGGTCCTTGCTTTGATGCACCTGTACTGACCTCGCCTTCTGGATGGGAGCAGGGTGAACAGGCAGTGGCTCGGGTGGTTGTTGTCCTTGATGATCATTTTGGTCTTCCTGTGACATCAGGTGGTGTAGGAGTCCTGGAGGGCGGGTAGTTTGCCCCCAGTGATGTGTTGTGCAGACCTTACTACCCTCTGGAGGGCCTTACGGTTGTGGGTGGAGCAGTTGCCATACCAGGTGGTGATGCAGCCCGACAGGATGCTCTCGATTGTACATCTGTAAAAGTTTGTGAGTGTTTTCGGTGACAAGCCACAAGGCGCTGTTGCGCCTTCTTCACCACTGTCTGTGTGGGTGGACCATTTCATGTTGTCCGTGATGTGTACGCCGAGGAACTTAACACTTTTCACCTTCTCCACTGCTGTCCCGTCGATGTGGATAGGGGGGTGCTCCCTCTGCTGTTTTCTGAAGTCCACGATCATCTCCTCTGTTTTGGTGATGTTGAGTGTGAGGTTATTTTCCTGACCCAACACTCAGAGGGCCCATACCTCCTCCCTGTAGGCTGTCTCGTCATTGTTGGTAATCAAGCCTACCACTGTAGTGTCGTCTGCAAACTTGATGATTGAGTTGGAGGCGTGTATGGCCACGCAGTCATGGGTGAACAGGGAGCACAGGAGAGGGCCGAGAACGCACCCTTGTGGGGCCCCAGTGTTGTGGATCAGCAGGGTGGAGATGTTGTTTCCTACCCTCACCACCTGGAGGCGGCCTGTCAGAAAGTGCAGGACCCAGTTGCACAGGGCGGGATCGAGACCCTGGGTCTCGAGCTTAATGACGAGTTTGGAGGGTACTATGGTGTTAAATGCTGAGCTGTAATCGATGAACAGCATTCTTACGTAGGTATTCCTCTTTTCCAGATGGGTTAGGACAGTGTGCAGTGTGATAGTGATTGTGTAGTCTGTGGACCTATTGGGCGGTAAGCAAATTGGAGTGGGTCTAGGGTGTCAGATAGGGTGGAGGAGATATGATCCTTGTCTAGTCTCTCAAAGCACTTCAAGACGGAAGTGAGTGCTACGGGGCGATAGTCGTTTAGCTCAGTTACCTTATCTTTCTTGGGAACAGGAACAATGGCGGCCCTCTTGAAACATGTGGGAACAACAGACTGGGATAAGGATTGATTGAATATGTCCGTAAACACACCAGCCAGCTGGTCTGCGCATGCTCTGAGGACGCGGCTGGGGATGCTGTCTGGTCTGGCAGCCTTGCGAGGGTTAACACGTTTAAATGTTTTACTCACGTTGGCTGCGGTGAAGGAGAGCCCGCAGGTTTTGGTAGTGGGCCATGTCAGTGGCACTGTATTGTCCTCAAAGCGAGCAAAGAAGGTGTTTAGTTTGCAAGACGTCTGTTTCCGCGACAGGGCTGGTTTTCTTTTTTTGTAATTCGTGATTGACTGTAGACCCAGCCACATCCTTCTCGTGTCTGCGCTGTTGAATTGCGACTCTACTTTGTCTCTATACTGACGCTTAGCTTGTTTGATTGCTTTGCGGAGGGAATAGCTACGCTGTTTGAATTCGGTCATTTTTCCGGTCGCATTGCCATGATTAAAAGCCGTGGTTCACGATTTCAGTTTTGTGCGAATGCTGCCATCAATCCACGGTTTCTGGTTGCTTAACGTTTTAATACTCATCATGGGTACAACATTACCAATGCACTTGCTAATAAACTCGCTCACCGAATCAACGTATACATCAATGTTGTTGTCTGAGGCTATCCGGAACATATCCCAGTCCACGTGATCGAATCAATCTTGAAGCGTGGGAATCAGATTGGTCGGACCAGCATTGAACAGACCTGAGAACGGGCGAGGACAACAACAGGAAGGAGCTCATGACTAAAAAGCATTAAGGCCAAACAAACATCTGTAGGAAAAACATGGCCGCCAGGCCACATCCCCTCACATGGTGTCAACGCAGGAGTCAAATGAGACATCTAGAGACAATGGGGGAGGGGCACAACTACTACACACACTATGCACACACACACACGTTATGTGCACGCACACACACACACAATATGTGCACACACTCACACACACACACACTCACACACACTATGTGCATGCACACATACACTATGTGCTCACACACACACACACACACACACACACACACACACACACACACACACACACACACACACACACACACACACACACACACACACACACACACACACACACACACACACACACACACACACACACACACACACACACTATGTTCACACACTCTCACACACACTATGTGCACAAACACACACACACACACACTATGTTCATGCACACACTATGTACACACACACACATACATACACTATGTGCACACTCTCACACGCACACACTCACACACACACACACACACTATGTGCACATACACACACTATGTGCACACACACACACACACCTATATAGCCTTGCTGTGTGTTGACTAAATTTTTCCTACTCAAGCGAGACTATAAATAGCGTTCCAAATTGCACCCTATTTAGTACACTACTTTTGACCAGAGCTCATTGGTCCTGGTCCAAAGTAGTGCGCTCATTGTAAAGGGAATAGTATGCCATATGGACGAGAGCCTATGACTAAGTAGAGTTCTGTTGACACTTTGTCCCGATATCTTCTTTTTATGGGTACAGTCGAAGGTTTTGTTTTGAGCTGTAATAAATGAAATTGTGTGTAAATATTTGCTTTGGGTCTGATGTGTGTACTGTGAAGTCTAAACTCAGGGGTCAGTGGAATGACATTTTGGCTTCAAGGGATTGTTTTCTTTAATAAAATGCCCAAATGGAGCTCTTTTGAGAAATGTAATTAGTGCCCTGCTTCCATAGAAAGGAGAAATGAAGCAGGGTTTTTTATAAAGATTACCTTGGAGTTGCAGGGTTTTTTTTATAAAGATTACCTTGGAGTTGCAGGGTTTTTTATAAAGATTACCTTGGAGTTGCAGGTTTTTTTATAAAGATTACCTTGGAGTTGCAGTTTTTTTTTATAAAGATTACCTTGGAGTTGCAGGGTTTTTTATAAAGATTACCTTGGAGTTGCAGGGTTTTTTATAAAGATTACCTTGGAGTTGCAGGTTTTTTTTATAAAGATTACCTTGGAGTTGCAGGTTTTTTTTATAAAGATTACCATGGAGTTGCAGGGTTTTTTATAAAGATTAACTTGGAGTTGCAGGTTTTCCCACGTTTGGTGAAACATTTTGATGGCACCGTGAAAGTGTCGCCCTTGGAGTGAAACAAAGCCCACACACATACTGACCACATTACCCAGCCCACACACATACTGACCACATTACCCAGCCCACACACATACTGACCACATTACCCAGCCCACACACATACTGACCACATTACCCAGCCCACACACATACTGACCACATTACCCAGCCCACACACATACTGACCACATTACCCAGCCCACACACATACTGACCACATTACCCAGCCCACACACATACTGACCACATTACCCAGCCCACACACTGCCAAATATGGATGTTAATAACGATGATGACAATAATGATGATTTTTAAACTTTTTGTTCTCTATTGTGTGTGTGTGTGTACTATGCTGTATTTATACTTGGGATATCGCTTTTCAACAGTAAAAGCATAACAAAATATAGCTATAAATACTAAATATATTACAAGTACACATCACCATTACAGTTAAGTCATCGAGACCTGAAAATAAACACTTTGGTGGTTTTATATAACTAGACTATATTATTCTGATTCTTGCCAGAGCTCCAACTAGTCGGAATCTCTCGTCTTTGTCAAATACCCCTGACCCAAATACAGTACAGTAGCAATATAGATACTGTGTACTTGTCCCTGGCTGCCTAGCTCTATTGAAGCAGCTGTGTCCGTGAGTGTGTGGAGTGTCTATGCGTGTGCAATGTGTGTGTGTGTGTGACTGTGCACTACCGTAAGTGGTTTTGGGTATGTGTGCACCTGTGTATCTACAGAAGATGTGCTGATATCACTAGGCTATCCAAGGACAGGTTATTGTAGTGGGACTGCACTGTTTCTGTGTTACAGGTGAGGCTTATGAGGAGTCCAGGTTAACCTGCTGGTATAGAGAGGTGTTAAAGGTGGTTAACCTGCTGGTATAGAGAGGTGTTAAAGGTGGTTAACCTGCTGGTATAGAGAGGTGTTAAAGGTGGTTAACCTGCTGGTATAGAGAGGTGGTTAACCTGCTGGTATAGAGAGGTGTTAAAGGTGGTTAACCTGCTGGTATAGAGAAGTGTTAAAGGTGGTTAACCTGCTGGTATAGAGAAGTGTTAAAGGTGGTTAACCTGCTGGTATAGAGAGGTGATAAAGGTGGTTAACCTGCTGGTATAGAGAGGTGTTAAAGGTGGTTAACCTGCTGGTATAGAGAGGTGTTAAAGGTGGTTAACCTGCTGGTATAGAGAGGTGTTAAAGGTGGTTAACCTGCTGGTATAGAGAGGTGTTAAAGGTGGTTAACCTGCTGGTATAGAGAGGTGGTTAACCTGCTGGTATAGAGAAGTGTTAAAGGTGGTTAACCTGCTGGTATAGAGAAGTGTTAAAGGTGGTTAACCTGCTGGTATAGAGAGATGGTTAACCTGCTGGTATAGAGAGGTGTTAAAGGTGGTTAACCTGCTGGTATAGAGAAGTGTTAAAGGTGGTTAACCTGCTGGTATAGAGAGGTGTTAAAGGTGGTTAACCTGCTGGTATAGAGAGGTGTTAAAGGTGGTTAACCTGCTGGTATAGAGAGGTGTTAAAGGTGGTTAACCTGCTGGTATAGAGAGGTGTTAAAGGTGGTTAACCTGCTGGTATAGAGAGGTGTTAAAGGTGGTTAACCTGCTGGTATAGAGAGGTGTTAAAGGTGGTTAACCTGCTGGTATAGAGAGGTGTTAAAGGTGGTTAACCTGCTGGTATGGAGAAGTGCCTTACACGTACGCCCGCTCCACTATGGACACCAACGCAAAGGTCTGATATACGAACCTCTGACTCATGAGGGGAAAGTTGAATTGAATTGAACTGAATTGAATGAGCACTGCGTCTCAACCACACAGCACTTTATCTGCCTCTCACCCTTCTCTCACCCTTCTCTCACCCTTCTCTCACCCTTCTCTCAGACTCTCTTACTTCCACTCTCCCTCATTCTACCCATTTCTTGTTCCCATATTTTCCTCCCTTTCTCTGCCAATGTGTACACCAGTACTGCTAACACAACAGCTGATCTACAGACTGACCCTACGACCTCCCTGATGTGTACACCAGTACTGCTAACACAACAGCTGATCTACAGACTGACCCTACGACCTCCCTGATGTGTACACCAGTACTGCTAACACAACAGCTGATCTACAGACTGACCCTACGACCTCCCTGATGTGTACACCAGTACTGCTAACACAACAGCTGATCTACAGACTGACCCTACGACCTCCCTGATGTGTACACCAGTACTGCTAACACAACAGCTGATCTACAGACTGACCCTACGACCTCCCTGATGTGTACACCAGTACTGCTAACACAACAGCTGATCTACAGACTGACCCTACGACCTCCCTGATGTGTACACCAGTACTGCTAACACAACAGCTGATCTACAGACTGACCCTACGACCTCCCTGATGTGTACACCAGTACTGCTAACACAACAGCTGATCTACAGACTGACCCTACGACCTCCCTGATGTGTACACCAGTACTGCTAACACAACAGCTGATCTACAGACTGACCCTACGACCTCCCTGATGTGTACACCAGTACTGCTAACACAACAGCTGATCTACAGACTGACCCTACGACCTCCCTGATGTGTACACCAGTACTGCTAACACAACAGCTGATCTACAGACTGACCCTGACCCTACGACCTCCTAAGTTATCAATAATACTGTAAACATAGTTGGGGGTAAAAAGTACTATAAACATCTAACATGAGTTCAAAACCATCTATCCACAGTACATAACCTCCCTCTATTCACCTGTCTTCTGTCTCTACCTCCATCCTTCCCTCCATCAGTGGCACCTGTTGCTGGTTACCCTGCACTCCGCCGTAGAGAAGGCGAGCGACCACCGCTTCAATTCTCTGCTGTGTAACCTGCAGTGGTGTAAAGTACTTTAAAGTATTTTTTACTTAAGTCGTTTTTGGGGGTATCTGTACTTTTACTTCACTACATTCCTAAAGAAAATAATATGCTTTTTACTCCATACATTTTCTTTGACACCCAAAAGTACTCGTTACATTTTGACAGGAAAATGGTCCAATTCAAACACTTATCAAGAGAACATCCGTGGTCATCCCTACTGCCTCTGATCTGGTGGACTCACTAAACAGAGGACATCCCTGGTCATCCCTACTGCCTCTGATCTGGAGGACTCACTAAACAGAGGATATCCCTGGTCATCCCTACTGCCTCTGATCTGGAGGACTCACTAAACAGAGGACATCCCTGGTCATCCCTACTGCCTCTGATCTGGAGGACTCACTAAACAGAGGACATCCCTGGTCATCCCTACTGCCTCTGATCTGGAGGACTCACTAAACAGAGGACATCCCTGGTCATCCCTACTGCCTCTGATCTGGAGAACTCACTAAACAGAGGACATCCCTGGTCATCCCTACTGCCTCTGATCTGGTGGACTCACTAAACAGAGGACATCCCTGGTCATCCCTACTGCCTCTGATCTGGTGGACTCACTAAACAGAGGACATCCCTGGTCATCCCTACTGCCTCTGATCTGGTGGACTCACTAAACAGAGGACATCCCTGGTCATCCCTACTGCCTCTGATCTGGAGGACTCACTAAACAGAGGACATCCCTGGTCATCCCTACTGCCTCTGATCTGGAGGACTCACTAAACAGAGGACATCCCTGGTCATCCCTACTGCCTCTGATCTGGAGGACTCACTAAACAGAGGACATCCCTGGTCATCCCTACTGCCTCTGATCTGGTGGACTCACTAAACAGAGGACATCCCTGGTCATCCCTACTGCCTCTGATCTGGTGACCTCACTAAACACAAATGCTTTGTTTTAAAATTATGTCTGAGTGTTGGAGCGTGTCAATACATTTTATTGTGTAAAGGATTTCCTCCTCTTCGTCTGAGGAGGAGTAGCAAGGATCGGACCAATACGCAGCGTGGTAAGTGTCCGTGATACTTTAATAATCACTGAACACAAATAGAAAAATAAAAAAGTGAATGAAAACGAAAACCCAAACAGTCCTGAATGGTGACACAAACAACAAAACAGGAAACAATCACCCACCAAACACAGGTGGGAAAAGGCTCCCTGAGTATGATTCTCAATCAGAGACAACTAACGACACCTGCCTCTGATTGAGAACCATACCAGGCCAAACACAGGTGGGAAAAGGCTCCCTGAGTATGATTCTCAATCAGAGACAACTAACGACACCTGCCTCTGATTGAGAACCATACCAGGCCAAACACAGGTGGGAAAAGGCTACCTGAGTATGATTCTCAATCAGAGACAACTAACGACACCTGCCTCTGATTGAGAACCATACCAGGCCAAACACAGGTGGGAAAAGGCTACCTGAGTATGATTCTCAATCAGAGACAACTAACGACACCTGCCTCTGATTGAGAACCATACCAGGCCAAACACAGGTGGGAAAAGGCTACCTGAGTATGATTCTCAATCAGAGACAACTAACGACACCTGCCTCTGATTGAGAACCATACCAGGCCAAACACAGGTGGGAAAAGGCTACCTGAGTATGATTCTCAATCAGAGACCACTAACGACACCTGCCTCTGATTGAGAACCATACCAGGCCAAACACAGGTGGGAAAAGGCTACCTAGGTATGATTCTCAATCAGAGACCACTAACGACACCTGCCTCTGATTGAGAACCATACCAGGCCAAACACAGGTGGGAAAAGGCTACCTGAGTATGATTCTCAATCAGAGACAACTAACGACACCTGCCTCTGATTGAGAACCATACCAGGCCAAACACAGGTGGGAAAAGGCTACCTGAGTATGATTCTCAATCAGAGACAACCCACCCCAACTCACGCCCTGACCAACCTAAAACAAAGACATAACAAAAAAACTGAGGTGCGGACACCGGCCGCAAAACCTGAACCTATAGGGGAGGGTCTGGGTGGGTGTCTGTCCGCGGTGGCGGCTCTGGCGCAGGACGTGGACCCCACTCCATCACAGTCTTTACCCGCTTCTTAACCCGCCTCCGTGGCGCCTTTTGAGCGGCGACCCTCGCCGCCGACCTCGGACTTGGGACCCTAGCAACGGGTCCCGAATGGACGGGAGATTCCGGGAGCACTGGAGTGAAGGGCGACTCCGACAGCGCTGGAGTGACGGGCGATTCTGGCAGCTCCTGGCTGACGGGCGGCTCTGGCAGCTCCTCACTGTCTCTCTCTTTCTCACTCGCTGTCTCTCTCTGTCTCTTTTTTCTCTCTCTCTCTCTCTGTCTCTTTTTTCTCTCTCTCTCTCTCTGGCTCTTTTCTCTCTCTCTCTCTCTCTCTCTCTCTCTCTCTCTCTCTCTCTCTCTGTCTGTCTGTCTGTCTGTCTGTCTGTCTGTCTGTCTGTCTGTCTGTCTGTCTGTCTGTCTGTCTGTCTGTCTGTCTGTCTGTCTGTCTGTCTGTCTGTCTGTCTGTCTGTCTGTCTGTCTGTCTGTCTGTGTGTGGAGGAGGGAGACTACTCATACATGGAGAGACTGTGGATCCCTCTGACTCATGGCATTCTGCTGATGATGGAAAGAGCCACCCAGGATGACAGGCAGGTAGCCACATCATTTCTGTTGTCGTGATCTCACACTGCAGTGATAAGTCATTGAACATAATGCAATGTTAACCTTGTTCTCATTTATGAAGATAAGCCAGTCTTTCGGTTTATTATCTAATTAAACCGACAAGGGTGACTGACATTATTCAACATATCTCATTAACCCGACAAGGGTGACTGACATTATTCAACATATCTCATTAACCCGACAAGGGTGACTGACATTATTCAACATATCTCATTAAACCAACAAGGGTGACTGACATTATTCAGCATTTCAAACTTTCCCATCGATGTAAAAGTGTCAGAGTTTATTTTAAGGTTGAGAAACACTGATCTAAGCCAATGGAAAATGTTTTGGTATTCAAAATCCTACGCTAATATCAACCTTGCCAGGACAAACAAAACCCAGTTAGCAGACTGCTAGTGCTAACAGTGCGTGTGTGTGTGTGTGTGTGTGTGTGTGTGTGTGTGTGTGTGTGTGTGTGTGTGTGTGTGTGTGTGTGTGTGTGTGTGTGTGTGTGTGTGTGTGTGTGTGTGTGTGTGTGTGTGTGTGTGTGTGTGTGTGTGTGTGCTGCTCTCATTATATTGTGTGTGATCACAGGCTTCGTCCTCGTGGGAGACGTTGACTTATCAGACAACGAAGAAGATAATGTCTGTCTCTGTGGTTCTGGAAGAAGAACGTAATGTCTGTCTCTGTGGTTCTGGAAGAAGAACGTAATGTCTGTCTCTGTGGTTCTGGAACAAGAACGTAACGTCTGTCTCTGTGGTTCTGGAACAAGATCGTAACGTCTGTCTCTGTGGTTCTGGAACAAGAACGTAACGTCTGTCTCTGTGGTTCTGGAACAAGAACATAATGTCTGTCTCTGTGGTTCTGGAACAAGAACGTAATGTCTGTCTGTGGTTCTGGAACAATAACCTAATGTATGTCTCTGTGGTTCTGGAACAAGAACGTAATGTCTGTCTCTGTGGTTCTGGAACAAGAACGTAATGTCTGTCTCTGTGGTTCTGGAACAAGAACGTAATGTCTGTCTCTGTGGTTCTGGAACAAGAACGTAATGTCTGTCTGTGGTTCTGGAACAATAACCTAATGTCTGTCTCTGTGGTTCTGGAACAAGAACGTAATGTCTGTCTCTGTGGTTCTGGAACAAGAACGTAATGTCTGTCTCTGTGGTTCTGGAACAAGAACGTAATGTCTGTCTCTGTGGTTCTGGAACAAGAACGTAATGTCTGTCTCTGTGGTTCTGGAACAAGAACGTAACGTCTGTCTCTGTGGTTCTGGAACAAGAACGTAATGTCTGTCTCTGTGGTTCTGGAACAATAACCTAATGTCTGTCTCTGTGGTTCTGGAACAAGAACATAACGTCTGTCTCTGTGGTTCTGGAACAAGAACATAACGTCTGTCTCTGTGGTTCTGGAACAAGAACATAACGTCTGTCTCTGTGGTTCTGGAACGAGAACATAACGTCTGTCTCTGTGGTTCTGGAACAAGAACGTAATGTCTGTCTCTGTGGTTCTGGAACAATAACCTAATGTCTGTCTCTGTGGTTCTGGAACAAGAACATAACGTCTGTCTCTGTGGTTCTGGAACAAGAACATAACGTCTGTCTCTGTGGTTCTGGAACAAGAACGTAACGTCTGTCTCTGTGGTTCTGGAACAAGAACGTAATGTCTGTCTCTGTGGTTCTGGAACAATAACGTAATGTCTGTCTCTGTGGTTCTGGACTTTTCTATCAGAAAATAATTTATTAGGAGAGTGGGAGGGAGTGGATGTTCATGGAGGAGGAGATGGTGTAGTGATTATGGTCACACACACACACACACACAGAGAGAGAACAGGAGATTGTGTTCCTTGGGGAAAGACAGAACATTCTGAGACTAAAGGAATACATCTGTGCAAGAGACTTATGAGTGGAAAATTGCAGTATGATTTTACAACTGTCACGCTGTACGTGTGTGTGTGTGTGTGTGTGTGTGTGTGTGTGTGTGTGTGTGTGTGTGTGTGTGTGTGTGTGTGTGTGTGTGTGTGTGTGTGTGTGTGTGTGTGTGTGTGTGTGTGTGTGTGTGTGTGTGTGTGTGTGTGTGTGTGTGTGTGTGTGAGTAAGCTAGTACAGTGCCTTCAGAAAGTATTCACACTCCTTGACTTTTTCCACATTCTTTTGTGTTACAGCCTGAATCTAAAATGGATTAAATGGAGATGTGTTACTGATCTACACACAATACCCCATAATGTCAAAGTGGAATTTTGTTGTAAGAATGTTTTACAAATGAATAAATAATGAAAAGCTGAAATGTCTTCAGTCAATAAGTATTCAACCCCTTTGTAATGGCAAGCCTAAATACGTACATGATTAAAAATGTGCTTAACAAGTGACATAAATTGTGTAGACTAACTTTCTGTGCAATAATAGTGTTTAACATGATTTTTGAATGACTACCTAATCTCTGTACTCCACACATACAATTATCTGTAAGGTCCCTCAGTCGAGAAATTCATTTCAAGCACAGGTTCAACCACAAAGACCAGAGAGGTTTTCCAATGCCTCGCAAAGAAGGGCACTTATTGGTAGAGGGGTGAACATTTTAAAAAAGCAGACACTGAATATCCCTTTGAACATGGTGAAGTTATTAATTCGACTTTGGGTGGTGTATCAATACACCCAGTCACTACAAAGATACAGGTGTCCTTCCTAACTCAGTTGCCGGAGAGGAAGGGAAACGCTCAGAGATTTCACCATGAGGCCAATGGTGACTTTAAAACAGTTGCAGTATTTAATGGCTGTGATAGGAGGACTGAGGATGGATCAATAACATTGTAGTTACTCCACAATACCAACCTAAATGAAAGTGAAAAGAAGGAAGCCTGAACAGAATGCAAATATTCCAAAACATGCATCCTGTTTGCCATAAGCCACTAAAGTAATACTGCAAAAAAATTGGCAAAGCAATTCACTTTTTGTCCTGAATACAAAATGTTATGTTTGGGGCGAATACAACACAACACATGACTGAGTACTACTCTTCATATTTTCAAGCACAGTGGTGGCTTCATCATGTTATGGGTATGCTTGTAATCGTTAATGACTGGGAGTTTTTTAGGATAAAGAAAAATGGAATGGAACTAAGCACAGGCAAAAATCTAAAGCAAAACCTGGTTCAGTCTGCTTTTCACCACTGGGAGATGAATTAACAATAACCTAAAACACAAGGACAAATCTACACTGGAGTTGCTTACCAAGAAGATAGTGAATTATCCTGTGTGGCCAAGAAGATAGTGAATTATCCTGTGTGGCCAAGAAGATAGTGAATTATCCTGAGTGGCCAAGAAGATAGTGAATTATCTTTAGTGGCCAAGAAGATAGTGAATTATCCTGAGTGGCCAAGAAGATAGTGAATTATCTTTAGTGGCCAAGAAGATAGTGAATTATCCTGAGTGGCCAAGAAGATAGTGAATTATCTTTAGTGGCCAAGAAGATAGTGAATTATCCTGAGTGACCAAGAAGATAGTGAATTATCTTTAGTGGCCAAGAAGATAGTGAATTATCCTGAGTGGCCAAGAAGATAGTGAATTATCCTGTGTGGCCAAGAAGATAGTGAATTATCCTGAGTGGCCGAGTAACAGTTACAGTTTTGACTTAAATCTACTTGATAATCTATTGCAAGACATGAAAATAGTTGTCGAGCAAATGATCAACAACCAATCTAAAAGAGTTTGAAGAATTATGAAAAAAGATAATGAGCAAATGTTGCGCAATCCAATTGTGGGAAAACTCTTAGAGGCTTACCCAGAAAGACTCACAGATGTAATCGCTTCCGAAGTTGCTTCTATAAAGTATTGACTCAGAAGTGTGATACTTATGTGAATGAGATAGTTCTGTATTTAATTTTCAATAAATGTGCAAAGATGTCTAAAAACACGTTATGACTTTGTCATTATGGGCTATTGTGTGTAGATGGGTGAGAAAAGATATGTTGAATCCGTTTGAATTCATGTTGTAACACAACAAAATGTGGAATAAGTCAAGGGGTACGAATACTTTCTGAAGGCACTGTACCACCCCATTCCATACTGTACATATTTGTGAGTCACTGTTATGGGAATTCTTTCTTGTACAGTAAGAAGGCTGTGTGATGGAATAAAAAAAGAGTTCCCAGACACACTGGTGGAGGGTGGAGGGGTCAACCTTGCCAGGACAAACAAAACCCACGCTGGTGGAGGGGCCGATAGTGGTGGAGGGGTCGATGGTGGTGGAGGGGTCTATAGTGGTGGAGGGGTCGATAGTGGTGGAGGGGTCGATAGTGGTGGAGGGGTCGATAGTGGTGGAGGGGTCTATAGTGGTGGAGGGGTCGATAGTGGTGGAGGGGTCGATAGTGGTGGAGGGGTCGATGGTGGTGGAGGGGTCGATGGTGGTGGAGGGGTCGATGGTGGTGGAGGGGTCGATGGTGGTGGAGGGGTGGATGGTGGTGGAGGGATTAATAGTGGTGGAGGGGTCGATGGTGTTGGAGGGTCGATGGTGGTGGAGGGTCGATAGTGGTGGAGGGGTCGATAGTGGTGGAGGGGTCGATGATGGTGGAGGGGTCTATAGTGGTGGAGGGGTCGATAGTGGTGGAGGGGTCGATAGTGGTGGAGGGGTCGATGGTGGTGGAGGGTCGATGGTGGTGGAGGGGTCGATGGTGGTGGAGGGGTCGATGGTGGTGGAGGGGTGGATGGTGGTGGAGGGATTAATAGTGGTGGAGGGGTCGATGGTGTTGGAGGGGTCGATGGTGGTGGAGGGGTCGATAGTGGTGGAGGGTCGATAGTGGTGGAGGGGTCGATAGTGGTGGAGGGGTCTATAGTGGTGGAGGGGTGGATAGTGGTGGAGGGGTTGATGGTGGTTGATAGTGGTGGAGGGATTAATAGTGGTGGAGGGGTTGATAGTGGTGGAGGGATTAATAGTGGTGGAGGGGTCGATGGTGTTGGAGGGGTCGATGGTGGTGGAGGGGTCGATGGTGGTGGAGGGGTCGATGGTGGTGGAGGGGTCAATGGTGGTGGAGGGATTAATAGTGGTGGAGGGATTCATAGGGGTGGAGGGATTCAAAGTGGTGGAGGGATTAATAGTGGTGGAGGGGTGGATAGTGGTGGAGGGGTCGATGGTGGTGGAGGGATTAATAGTGGTGGAGGGGTCGATGGTGTTGGAGGGGTCGATGGTGGTGGAGGGGTCGATAGTGGTGGAGGGATTAATAGTGGTGGAGGGATTAATAGTGGTGGAGGGACTCTCATCCTTCTAGACCTATCGGCTGCCTTCGATACTTTGAACCATCAGATCCTCCTCTCCACCCTCTCCGAGTTGGGCATCTCCGGCGCGGCCCACGCTTGGATTGCGTCCTACCTGACAGGTCGCTCCTACCAGGTGGTGTGGCGAGAATCTGTCTCCTCACCACGCGCTCTCACCACTGGTGTCCCCCAGGGCTCTGTTCTAGGCCCTCTCCTATTCTCGCTATACACCAAGTCACTTGGCTCTGTCATAACCTCACATGGTCTGTCCTATCATTGCTATGCAGACGACACACAATTAATCTTCTCCTTTCCCCCTTCTGATGACCAGGTGGCGAATCGCATCTCTGCATGTCTGGCAGACATATCAGTGTGGATGTCGGATCACCACCTCAAGCTGAACTTCGGCAAGACGGAGCTGCTCTTCCTCCCGGGGAAGGACTGCCCGTTCCATGATCTCGCCATCACGGTTGACAACTCCATTGTGTCCTCCTCCCAGAGCGCTAAGAACCTTGGCGTGATCCTGGACAACACCCTGTCGTTCTCAACTAACATCAAGGCGGTGGCCCGTTCCTGTAGGTTCATGCTCTACAACATCCACAGAGTACGACCCTGCCTCACACAGGAAGCGGCGCAGGTCCTAATCCAGGCACTTGTCATCTCCCGTCTGGATTACTGCAACTCGCTGTTGACTGGGCTCCCTGCCTGTGCCATTAAACCCCTACAACTCATCCAGAACGCCGCAGCCCGTCTAGTGTTCAACCTTCCCAAGTTCTCTCACGTCACCCCGCTCCTCCGCTCTCTCCACTGGCTTCCAGTTGAAGCTCGCATCCGCTACAAGACCATGGTGCTTGCCTACGGAGCTGTGAGGGGAACGGCACCTCAGTACCTCCAGGCTCTGATCAGGCCCTACACCCAAATAAGGGCACTGCGTTCATCCACCTCTGGCCTGCTCACTTCCCTACCACTGAGGAAGTACAGTTCCCGCTCAGCCCAGTCAAAACTGTTCGCTGCTCTGGCTCCCCAATGGTGGAACAAACTCCCTCACGACGCCAGGACAGCGGAGTCAATCACCACCTTCCGGAGACACCTGAAACCCCACCTCTTTAAGGAATACCTAGGATAGGATAAAGTAATTCTTCTCACCCCCCCCCCCTTAAAATATTTAGATGCACTATTGTAAAGTGGCTGTTCCACTGGATGTCATAAGGTGAATGCACCAATTTGTAAGTCGCTCTGGATAAGAGCGTCTGCTAAATGACTTAAATGTAAATGTAATGTAAATGGATTAATAGTGGTGGAGGGGTGGATAGTGGTGGAGGGGTCGATGGTGGTGGAGGGATTAATAGTGGTGGAGGGGTCGATGGTGGTGGAGGGATTAATAGTGGTGGAGGGGTTGATAGTGGTGGAGGGATTAATAGTGGTGGAGGGGTCGATGGTGGTGGAGGGATCGATGGTGGTGGAGGGGTCGATAGTGGTGGAGGGATTAATAGTGGTGGAGAGATTAATAGTGGTGGAGGGGTGGATAGTGGTGGAGGGGTCGATGGTGGTGGAGGGATTAATACTGGTGGAGGGGTCGATGGTGGTGGAGGGGTCGATGGTGGTTGATAGTGGTGGAGGGATTAATAGTGGTGGAGGGGTTGATAGTGGTGGAGGGATTAATAGTGGTGGAGGGGTCGATGGTGTTGGAGGGGTCGATGGTGGTGGATGGTGGTGGAGGGATTAATAGTGGTGGAGGGATTAATAGTGGTGGAGGGGTGGATAGTGGTGGAGGGGTCGATGGTGGTGGAGGGATTAATAGTGCTGGAGAGGTCAATAGTGGTGGAGGGGTCGTTGGTGGTTGATAGTGGTGGAGGGATTAATAGTGGTGGAGGGGTCGATAGTGATGGAGGGATCAATAGTGGTGGAGGGGTCGATGGTGGTTGATAGTGGTGGAGGGATTAATAGTGGTGGAGGTGTTGATAGTGGTGGAGGGATTAATAGGGGTGGAGGGATTAATAGTGGTGGAAAGGTGGATAGTGGTGGAGGGGTCGATAGTGGTGGAGGGGTTGATAGTGGTTGATAATGGTGGAGGGGTCAATAGTGATAGAGGGGTAGGTAGTGGGTCGATAGTGGTGGAGGGGTCGATAGTGGTGGAGGGGTTGATAGTGGTTGATAATGGTGGAGGGGTCAATAGTGATAGAGGGGTAGGTAGTGGTGGAGGGGTCGATAGTGGTGGAGGGGTCGATAGTGGTGGAGGGGTCGATAGTGGTGGAGGGGTCGATAGTGGTGGAGGGGTCGATAGTGGTGGAGGGATTAATAGGGGTGGAGGGATTAATAGTGGTGGATAGTGGTCGATAGTGGTGGAGGGGTCGATAGTGGTGGAGGGGTGGATAGTGGTGGATAGTGGTGGATAGTGGTGGATAGTGGTGGAGGGGTCGATAGTGGTGGAGGGGTCGATAGTGGTGGAGGGGTCTATAGTGGTGGAGGGGTCGATAGTAGTGGAGGGGTCGATAGTGGTGGAGGGGTGGATAGTGGTGGAGGGGTCGATAGTGGTGGAGGGGTCGATAGTGGTGGAGGGGTCGATAGTGGTGGAGGGGTGGATAATGGTGGAGGCGTCGATAGTGGTGGAGGGGTCTATAGTGGTGGAGGGGTCTATAGTGGTGGAGGGGTGGATAGTGGTCGATAGTGGTGGAGGGGTAAATAGTTGTGGAGGGGTTGATAGTTGTGAATGGGTCGATACTGGTGGAGGGTTGATAGTGGTGGAGGTGTCTAGTGGTGGAGGGGTTGATAGTGGTGGAGTGGTCGATAGATCATACCTGGATAGGCTATCTGGGAATTAAACTTTAAATTAACCTGGGAAGTTGGTTCATCTAGGTTACTATTGCTAAGTTTAAGGTGTCTCATTTAATTGGAAGAACCTAGAAAGGTACAGTGCCTTACGAAAGTATTCGGTTCCCTTGAACTTTGCGACCTTTTGCCACATTTCAGGCTTCAAACATAAAGATATAAAACTGTATTTTTTTGTGAAGAATCAACAACAAGTGGGACACAATCATGAAGTGGAACGACATTTATTGGATATTTCAAACTTTTTTAACAAATCAAAAACTGAAAAATTGGGCGTGCAAAATTATTCAGCCCCTTTACTTTCAGTGCAGCAAACTCTCTCCAGAAGTTCAGTGAGGATCTCTGAATGATCCAATGTTGACCTAAATGACTAATGATGATAAATACAATCCACCTGAGTGTAATCAAGTCTCCGTATAAATGCACCTGCACTGTGATAGTCTCAGAGGTCCGTTAAAAGCGCAGAGAGCATCATGAAGAACAAGGAACACACCAGGCAGGTCCGAGATACTGTTGTGAAGAAGTTTAAAGCCGGATTTGGATACAAAACTATTTTTCGAAATGGCAAGAAGAAAGCCATTTCTTAAAGATATCCATAAAAAGTGTTGTTTAAAGTTTGCCACAAGCCACCTGGGAGACACACCAAACATGTGGAAGAAGGTGCTCTGGTCAGATGAAACCAAAATTGAACTTTTTGGCAACAATGCAAAACGTTATGTTTGGCGTAAAAGCAACACAGCTCATCACCCTGAACACATCATCCACACTGTCAAACATGGTGGTGGCAGCATCATGGTTTGGGCCTGCTTTTCTTCAGCAGGGACAGGGAAGATGGTTAAAATTAATGGGAAGATGGATGGAGCCAAATACAGGACCATTCTGGAAGAAAACCTGATGGAGTCTGCAAAAGACCTGAGACTGGGACGGAGATTTGTCTTCCAACAAGACAATGATCCAAAACATAAAGCAAAATCTACAATGGAATGGTTGAAAAATAAACATATCCAGGTGTTAGAATGGCCAAGTCAAAGTCCAGACCTGAATCCAATCGAGAATCTGTGGAAAGAACTGAAAACTGCTGTTCACAAATGCTCTCCATCCAACCTCACTGAGCTCGAGCTGTTTTGCAAGGAGGAATGGGAAAAAAATTCAGTCTCTCGATGTGCAAAACTGATAGAGACATACCCCAAGCGACTTACAGCTGTAATCGCATTTGTTAAAAAAGTTGGAAATATCCAATAAATGTCGTTCCACTTCATGATTGTGTCCCACTTGTCGTTGATTCCTCACAAAAAATACAGTTTATATCTTTATGTTTGAAGCCTGAAATGTGGCAAAAGGTCGCAAAGTTCAAGGGGGCCGAATACTTTCGCAAGGCACTGTATGTCCGACAACTTAAATAAATAAATTGAATGAGACCCAATCAATTGAGATTGCTGGATTATCTTAATGTGATCCACATTTGGATTTCCACCACTCCTTTTAAGAGATGTACTTGCGGTTCTTCACCACCAGTGATGCAGAATGCTGAAATCAAACGAAAGTACAAAGTGCGGGACTTCCGTCCCGCAAGGCGGAAGAATTTTGTTAGCTTAGCATCTCGTGCAAGCTAACCCTACTTTGTTCAGAAATCTCACTTCCAAGCACAAAATAGGGTCCCTTTTACCCTGGAAAGGGTGGGTTTACTAGTGACGTCTCACATTAAACTATTTGCCATACTTTGCTAGCGTTATGTTGATCGGAGCGACATGGTACATAATACGGATATGCCTGTAGTCAGTCCATACTGGTTTAGCGCGGTATGTGGACAAAATACTTCAGCTTGGTCACCGAACTAATATCTTCTCATTTCTAACCTTACTGGCTCTCTGCTCTAGAAGTTACTATTGACCGACATAAATAGTACCGTTTGGCCATACGGACTAAATCTGGATTTTATCACTCATTGTTCTGACGCTAACAACTACTACCGGAGGCGCTCCCAAACTAGCTTGTTCCAATGGGAACACACACACGCACAACCAATTTGAATGTATACAAAGCAGTCTGTTTGTACAATTGATACAGTGGGGCAAAAAAGTATTTAGTCAGCCACCAATTGTGCAAGTTCTCCCACTTTAAAAGATGAGAGAGGCCTGTAATTTTCATCATAGGTACACTTCAACTATGACAGACAAAATGAGAAGAAAAATTCCAGAAAATCACATTGTAGGATTTTTCATGAATTTATTTGACGTCCTGTTCCTTCTTTTTCCGTTGTGTATTTCTGTATTGTTTTAGTGATTCACCATAGTGAAGGCGTAGACGTAGGTCTCTATGTTTTTGGTTGGACATGTTTCTCAATTTCTTTCTTAGATTTTTGCATTCCTCATCAAACCATTTGTCATTGTTGTTCATTTTCTTCGGTTTTCTATTTGAGATGTTTAGATTTGATAGGGAAGCTGGGAGGTCAAATATACTGTTACGATTTTCTACTGCCAAGGTTACACCTTCACTATTCAGTGGAACGTTTTTCCCAGGAAATTGTCTAAAAGGGATTGCATTTGTTGTTGCCTAATTGTTTTTTGGTAGGTTTCCAAACTGCAGTCCTTCCATCTATAGCATTTCTTAATATTACTCAGTTCCTTTGGCTTTGATGCCTCATGATTGCCTCTATTCACTGCTTTAGCACACTCTGCCAACCCGGATGTTCTAGCTGTGTCTGAATCCTGGTTTAGGAAGACCACCAAAAATTCAGAAATTTTAATTCCAAATTACAACATTTTCAGACAAGATAGAACTGCCAAAGGGGGCGGTGTTGCAATCTACTGCAAAGATAGCCTGCAGAGTTCTGTCCTACTATCCCGGTCTGTACCTAAACAATTTGAACTTCTACTTTTAAAAATCCACGTCTCACCGTTGCCGCCTGCTATAGACCACCCTCTGCCCCCAGCTGTGCTCTGGACACCATATGTGAACTGATTGCCCCCCATCTATCTTCAGAGCTCGTGCTGCTAGGCGACCTAAACTGGAACATGCTTAACACCCCAGCCATCCTACAATCTAATCTTAACACCCCAGCCATCCTCAATCTCACACAAATTATCAATGAACCTACCAGGTATCTCCCCAAAGCCTTAAACACGGGCACCCTCATAGATATCATCCTAACCAACTTCCCCTCTAAATACACCTCTGCTGTCTTCAACCAAGATCTCAGCAATCACTGCCTCATTGCCTGCATCCGATGTGGGTCAGCGGTCAAACGATCTCAACTCATCACTGTAAAACGCTCCCTGAAACACTTCAGCGAGCAGGCCTTTCTAATCGACCTGGCCGGGGTATCCTGGAAGGATATTGATCTCATTCCGTCAGTAGAGGATGCCTGGATATATTTTTTAAATGCCTTCCTAACCATCTTAAATAAACATGCCCCATTCAAGAAATTTAGAACCAGGAACAGATATAGCCCTTGGTTCTCCCCAGACCTGACTGCCCTTAACCAACACAAAAACATCCTATGGCGTTCTGCATTAGCATCGAACAGCCCCCGTGATATGCAGCTGTTCAGGGAAGCTAGAAACCATTATACACAGGCAGTTAGAAAAGCCAAGGCTAGCGTTTTCAAGCAGAAATTTGCTTCCTGCAACACTAACTCAAAAAAGTTCTGGGACACTGTAAAGTCCATGGAGAATAAGAACACCTCCTCCCAGCTGCCCACTGCACTGAAGATAGGAAACACTGTCACCACTGATAAATCCACCATAATTGAGAATTTCAGTAAGCATTTTTCTACGGCTGGCCATGCTTTCCACCTGGCTACTCCTACCCCGGTCAACAGCACTGCACCCTCAACAGCAACTTGCCCAAGCCTTCCCCATTTCTCCTTCTCCCAAATCCATTCAGCTGATGTTCTGAAAGAGCTGCAAAATCTGGACCCCTACAAATCAGCCGGGCTAGACAATCTGGACCCTTTCTTTCTAAAATTATCTGCCGAAATTGTTGCCACCCCTATTACTAGCCTGTTCAACCTCTCTTTTGTGTCGTTTGAGATTCCCAAAGATTGGAAAGCAGCTGCGGTCATCCCCCTCTTCAAAGGGGGGGACACTCTTGACCCAAACTGCTACAGACCTATATCTATCCTACCATGCCTTTCTACGGTCTTCGAAAGCCAAGTCAACAAACAGATTACTGACCATTTCGAATCTCACCATACCTTCTCTGCTATGCAATCTGGTTTCAGAGCTGGTCATGGGTGCACCTCAGCCACGCTCAAGGTCCTAAACAATATCTTAACCGCCATCGATAAGAAACATTACTGTGCAGCCGTATTCATTGATCTGACCAAGGCTTTCGACTCTGTCAATCACCACATCCTCATCGGCAGACTCGACAGCCTTGGTTTCTCAAATGATTGCCTCGCCTGGTTCACCAACTACTTCTCTGATAGAGTTCAGTGTGTCAAATCGGAGGGTCTGCTGTCCGGACCTCTGGCAGTCTCTATGGGGGTGCCACAGGGTTCAATTCTTGGACCGACTCACTTCTCTGTATACATCAATGAGGTCGCTCTTGCTGCTGATGAGTCTCTGATCCACCTCTACGCAGACGACACCATTCTGTATACTTCCGGCCCTTCTTTGGACACTGTGCTAACAACCCTCCAGGCAAGCTTCAATGCCATACAACTCTTCTTCCGTAGCCTCCAATTGCTCTTAAATACAAGTAAAACTAAATGCATGCTCTTCAACCGATCGCTACCTGCACCTACCCGCCTGTCCAACATCACTACTCTGGACGGCTCTGACTTAGAATACGTGGACAACTACAAATACTTAGGTGTCTGGTTAGACTGTAAACTCTCCTTCCAGACCCATATCAAACATCTCCAATCCAAAGTTAAATCTAGAATTGGCTTCCTATTTCGCAACAAAGCATCCTTCACTCATGCTGCCAAACATACCATGGTAAAACTGACCATCCTACCAATCCTCGACTTTGGCAATGTCATTTACAAAATAGCCTCCAATACCCTACTCAACAAATTGGATGCAGTCTATCACAGTGCAATCCGTTTTGTCACCAAAGCCCCATATACTACCCACCATTGCGACCTATACGCTCTCGTTGGCTGGCCCTCGCTTCATACTCGTCGCCAAACCCACTGGCTCTATGTCATCTACAAGACCCTGCTAGGTAAAATCCCCCCTTAACTCAGCTCGCTGGTCACCATAGCATCTCCCACCTGTAGCACACGCTCCAGCAGGTATATCTCTAAAGTCACCCCCAAAACCAATTATTTCTTTGGCCGCCTCTCCTTCCAGTTCTCTGCTGCCAATGACTGGAACAAACTACAAAAATCTCTGAAACTGGAAACACTTATCTCCCTCACTAGATTTAAGCACCAGCTGTCAGAGCAGCTCACAGATTACTGCACCTGTACATAGCCCACCTATAATTTAGCCCAATCAACTACCTCTTTCCCAACTGTATTTAATTAATTAATTAATTTTGCTCCTTTGCACCCCATTATTTTTATTATTCTTCCATTGCAAAACTACCATTCCAGTGTTTAACTTGCTATATTGTATTGACTTTGCCACCATGGCCTTTTTTGCCTTTACCTCCCTTCTCACCTCATTTGCTCACATTGTATATAGACTTGTTTATACTGTATTATTGACTGTATGTTTGTTTTACTCCATGTGTAACACTGTGTCGTTGTATGTGTCGAACTGCTTTGCTTTATCTTGGCCAGGTCGCAATTGTAAATGAGAACTTGTTCTCAACTAGCCTACCTGGTTAAATAAAGGTGTTCTCAACTAGCCTACCTGGTTAAATAAAGGTGTTCTCAACTAGCCTACCTGGTTAAATAAAGGTGTTCTCAACTAGCCTACCTGGTAAAATAAAGGTGAAATAAATAAAAAATAAAAATGATTGAGTATCGCTCTGTTCAAGTAGACTTTGATTTTGCTGTGGTCTGATAGGGGTGTCAGTGGGCTGACCATGAACGCTCTGAGAGACTCTGGGTTGAGGTCAATGAAAATGTAGTCTACAGTACTACTGCCAAGAGATGAGCTATAGGTGTACCTACCAAAGGAGTCCCCTCGAAGCCTACCATTGACTATGTACATACCCAGCGTGCGACAGAGCTGCAGGAGTTGTGACCCGTTTTTGTTGGTTATGTTGTCATAGTTGTGCCTAGGGGGGCATATGGGGGAGTGAATGCTGTCTGTCACCTGCAGGCAGGTGTTTGTCCCCCTGTGTGCTGAGGGTGTCAGGTTCTTGTCCGGTTCTGGCATTTAGGTCGCCACAGACTAGTACATGTCCCTGGGCCTGGAATTGACTGATTTCCCCCTCCAGGATGGAGAAGCTGTTTTCATTAAAGTATGGGGATTCTAGTGGGGGGATATAGGTAGCACACAGGACATTTTTCTCTTTTAAGATCATTTCCTTTTGAATTTCTAGCCAAATGTAAAATGTTCCTGTTTTGATTAATTTAATGGAGTGAGTTAGTTCTGCTCTATACCAACTTAGAATACCCCCTGTGTCCCTTCCCTGTTAAACACCTGATAGTTTGGTGGATGGGACTACCAGCTCTCTGTAACCTAGAGGGCAACCAGTGGGTCCGTCTCCTCTATACCAGGTTTCTTGCAGGATGACAATGTCTGTATTACCTATTTCTTTGGTGAAGTCCGGGTTCCTGCTCTCCAGGCCAAAGGCAGATGACCTCAGGCCTTGGATATTCCAGGATGATTTAGTGAATGCTTTACTTTCCATAAAGTGTCCAATGTTGTTGGTCATGTGGTTTGGCCTCAGACCAGTAAGTGTGAGCAGAGCCTGCTGAGCATCTGGTACATGCCATTGGCTTGGGCGAGTGTAAGAGTGGGGGTTGGGCCTGTTTGCCCGCTCACTGCCTGGGCGTGTGTGTGACTTCCATGTTGAGGCCCTCTTTGCGGGGGTGGGGTGCATGGGGTGGGCAGGAGGGGCATAGGTCTGATCTGAGGGGGCGTAAATGGGCTGTGGGCATGGTTGACACGGGGGGGGGGGGTGTTGATTGATTGGGGTGGGGGTGTGGATGTGGCCGGGTGTGCTGTGGTCTGGATGCAAGTCCTCTCTCTCTGGATGTGTTCTCTCTCTCTCCTCCACCCAGTGTTCGCTCTCTCTCTCTCTCTCTCTCTCCCCTCCTCCACCTGGTGTTCTCTCTCTCTCCTCTTCCACCTGGTGTCCTCTCTCTATCCCCTCCTCCACCTGTTTTTCTTTCTCTCTCTCTCTCTCTCTCTCTCTCTCTCTCTCTCTCTCTCTCTCTCTCTCTCTCTCTCTCTCTCTCTCTCTCTCTCTCTCTCTATCCCCTCCTCCACCTGTTTTTTTCTCTCTCTCTCTCTCTCTCTCTCTCTCTCTCTCTCTCTCTCTCTCTCTCTCTCTCTCTCTTCCTCTCTCTTCCTCTCTCTTCCTCCACCCGGTGTTCTCTCTCCTCCTCCTCCTCCTCCACCCGGTGTTCTCTCTCTCTCTCTCTCCCTCCTCCTTCTCCACCACCCAGTGTTCTTTCTCGTCCTCTCTGTGTTATCTCTTCTGCTCCACAGTCAGTTACCGTGGTTTCCTGGCCTTGACACTGGATTGTAAAAGAAGCACCAGTAAAAAGGCCCAATCCTTAATTTAAAGAGACAGAAAGAGAGAGAAACATACTGAGACAAAAGGTCGGCTGCGTTTTATGCCAAAAATCTGACAGGAGTCCCATCCTGCTCCGAGAATTCAGAAAAGGACCATGTGGATTGCAGTAGTTAGTCTGCCATAGCTCACCTGGCTCCCACTGAATCAAGTTGCCTTTCATAGTAACCCACCCAGCGTCTAATTAATTCACCATCTGTTTGAAACGTCCACTAAATATTTAGACTGGGGTACAGATCTTCCTGTGTAACCACTGTGGTAGTTTAGTTTTGTTGAACTTATTTGCACCACAGAAAGTGATAAACAACAATTCAGATAAATAAAAAACAGTGTGCAGGTTGGAAGCTCAGGGGCATGAAAACCACAACACAAAAAAAACAATATACAGTACATGGTAACAGTCCCGTCTAAATCCGGACTGAGAGTTCGTCTTCGCCAAGATCCATTCCCTGGTGACAGTTTTTAGATAAACAACAGGCTGATTTTGGTTAGAGCTAGGAGGGGAAAAGTGGGACTATGTCTGCCAAGTCAGTTAGACGTGTACAGAGTGTCTGTCTGCCTGCCTGCCTGCCTGCAGAAAGAGAGAGGACACTCGTCCATTTCAGTCTCCATTTTCTGATATGATGCCAAAGAACAGTGGGTCAAAGTACTGATCTGTCTGTCTGTCTGTCTGTCTGTCTGTCTGTCTGTCTGTCTGTCTGTCTGTCTGTCTGTCTGTCTGTCTGTCTGTCTGTCTGTCTGTCTGTCTGTCTGTCTGTCTGTCTGTCTGTCTGTCTGTCTGTCTGTCTGTCTGTCTGTCTGTCTGTCTGTCTGTCTGTCTGTCTGTCTGTCTGTCTGTCTGTCTGTCTGTCTGTCTGTCTGTCTGTCTGTCTGTCTGTCTGTCTGTCTGTCTGTAAGATATTAATATTTTGTGGATATTTGGAGAAAAAAAAAATGACTTTAACCCTTGATGCCAAGGCTTTCGACTCTGTCAATCACCATATTCTTATCGGCAGACTCAGTAGCCTCGGTTTTTCAGATGACTGCCTTGCCTGGTTCACCAATTACTTTGCAGACAGAGTTCAGTGTGTCAAATCGGAGGGCATGTTGTCCGGTCCTCTGGCAGTCTCTATGGGGGTGCCACAGGGTTCAATTCTCGGGCCGACTCTTTTCTCTGTATATATCAATGATGTTGCTCTTGCTGCGGGCGATTCCCTGATCCACCTCTACGCAGACGACACCATTGTATACACTTTCGGCCCGTCATTGGCAAAGCTCCGCCTTATTTCAGCTCACTGGTCACGATGGCAACACCCATCCGTAGCACGCGCTCCAGCAGGTGTATCTCATTGATCATCCCTAAAGCCAACACCTTATTCGGCCGCCTTTCGTTCCAGTACTCTGCTGCCTGTGACTGGAACGAATTGCAAAAATCGCTGAAGTTGGAGACTTTTATCTCCCTCACCAACTTCAAACATCAGCTAGCTGAGCAGCTAACCGATCGCTGCAGCTGTACATAATCTATTGGTAAATAGCACACCCATTTTCACCTACCTCATCCCCACAGTTTTTATTTATGTACTTTTCTGCTCTTTTGCACACCAATATCTCTACCTGTACATGATCATTTATCACTCCAGTGTTAATCTGCAATATTGTAATTATTCGCCCACCTCCTCATGCCTTTTGCACACATTGTATATAGACTCCCCTTTTTTCTCTGTGTTATTGACTTGTTAATTGTTTACTCCATGTGTAACTCTGTGTTGTCTGTTCACACTGCTATGCTTTATCTTGGCCAGGTCGCAGTTGCAAATGAGAACCTGTTCTCAACTAGCCTACCTAGTTAAATAAAGGTGAAATTAAAAATTAAAAAATAAACATCACTAAAGACACTTTATGGGATAGTTAGGACGATGAAATAGGAAGACAATACCAGCTTAAAACCACCAGATAATGTTTGTAAGGAGTTATCAACATTTACAGTTATCCCACTGAGACATACTGGTTGAATCAACATTGTTTTTAACGTAATTTGCCACCGTATTGTGATGTGGAATCTACATGGAAAATACATTGGATTTGAAAAAAAAGTTGTTTGAGGTCAAATTTTAAGTTGTCATGGTAACCAAATTTCAACATAGACACACCTTGTATAAAATGTTTTGAATTTGTACCTGTAAAACAACGTGTTCAACATTACATCCTCTATCAGAAAAAAAACAACAGTAGGGTGGGCTGCACCTCCTGCTGGAGAATTGATCAAATCAAATCAAATGTATTTATATAGCCCTTCGTACATCAGCTGATATCTGTACAGAAACCCAGCCTAAAACCCCAAACAGCAAGCAATGCAGGTGTAGAAGCACGGTGGCTAGAAAAAACTCCCTAGAAAGGCCAAAACCTAGGAAGAAACCTAGAGAGGATCCAGGCTATGAGGGGTGGCCAGTCCTCTTCTGGCTGTGCGGGGTGGAGATTATAACAGAACATGGCCAAGATGTTCAAATGTTCATAAATGACCAGCATGGTCGAATAATAATAAGGCAGAACAGTTGAAACTGGAGCAGCACCACGGCCAGGTGGACTGGGGACAGCAAGGAGTCATCATGTCAGGTAGTCCTGGGGCATGGTCTGATTGATCTGCTGTTGAAGTCTGGAGTTCACCTACACCTTAGCCAAATACATAAACTTTGTTTTTCACAATTCCTGACATTTAATCCTAGTAAATTTCCCTGTCTTAGGGCAGTTAGGATCACCACTTCATTTTAATAATGTGAAATGTCAGAATAATAGTATAGAGGATGATTTATTTCAGCCTTTATTTCTTTTGTCACATTCCCAGTTGGTCAGAAGTTTACAAACACTCAATTAGTATTTGGTACATTGCCTTTAAATTCATAAACTTGGGTCAAATGTTTCGGGAAGCCTTCCACAAGCTTTCCACAATGAGTTGGGTGAATTTTGGCCCATTCTTCCGGACATAGCTGGTGTAACTGAGTCAGGTTTGTAGGCCTCCTTGCTCGCACATGCTTTTTCAGTTCTGCCCACACATTTTCTATAGGATTGAGGTCAGGGCTTTGTGATGACCACTCCAATACCTTGACTTTGTTGTCCTTAAGCCATTTTGCCACAACTTTGGAAGTATGCTTGGGGTCATTGTCCATTTGGAAGACCCATTTGCGACCTAGCTTTAACTTCCTGATTGATTCCATGCCTCATGATGCCATCTATTTTGTGAAGTGCACCAGTCCCTCCTGCAGCAAAGCACCCCCACAACATGATGCTGCCACCCCCGTGCTTCATGGTTGGGGTGCTGTTCTTCGGCTTGCAAGCATCCCCCTTTTTCCTCCAAACATAACGATGGTCATTATGGCCAAACAGTTCCATTTTTGTTTCATCAGACCAGAGGACATTTCTCCAAAAAGTACGATCTTTGTTCCCATGTGCAGTTGCAAACTGTAGTCTGGCTTTTTCATGGCGGTTTTGGAGCAGTGGCTTCTTCCTTGCTGAGTAGCCTTTCATGTTATGTTGAGATAGTACTCATTTTATTGTGGATATAGATATTTTTGAATCTGTTTCCTCCAGCATCTTTACAAGGTCCTTAGCTGTTGTTCTGGGATTGATTTGCACTTTTCGCACCTAAGTACGTTCATCTCTAGGAGACAGAACGCGTCTCCTTCCTGAGAGGTATGACAGCTGTGTGGACCCATGGTGTTTATACTTGCGTACTATTGTTTGTACATATGAACGTGTTACCTTCAGGCGTTTGGAAATTGCTCCGAAGGACGAACCAGACTTGTGGAGGTCTACAATTTTATTTTCTGAGTTCTTGGCTGATTTCTTTTGATTTTCCCATGATGTCAAGCAAAGAGGCACTGAGTTTGAAGGCCTTGAAACACATCCACAGGTACACCTCCAATTGACTCAAATGATGTTAATTAATCAGAAGCTTCTAAAGCCACGACATACTTTTTGGGAATTTTCTAAGCTGTTTAAAGGCACAGTCAACTTAGTGTATGTAAACTTCTGACCCACTGGAATTGTGATACAGTGAATTATAAGTGAAATAATATGTCTGTAAACAATTGTTGGAGAAACGACTTTGTGTGTGCACAAAGTGGATGTCCTAACCGACTTGCCAAAACTATAGTTTATTAACAGGAAATTTGTGGAGTGGTTGAAAAACGAGTTTTAATGACTCCAACCTAAGTGTATGTGAACTTCCAACTTCAACTGTATCTAAAGCTATCCTTTGGTCTCCCATCCAGGGTTTTAACCAAGCCCAGCTATGATATTTGTCACTGACTATTACCAATGTGCTATCATGTGAATGATTGTTGAGAGATCTCCACTTAAAAACTAAATAGATTCACTGTTGATATTGAATTCATTCCAAAGGGTAGGTATAACAGAGCAAATGAAATGTGACCATACTTTATTGATCATCAATGATGCTATTTAGGCCTATTTTCAAAGTCATAAACTACAATTGTTTGAATTCAATCCAGAACTAAACTGAAAATAAACAATACTATAGGCCAAGGATTTCAAGCTCAGGTGGATTTCCGATGTAATGCTATTTAGTGATATATTTTTGGTTGCGATGGAGACGTGAATCCTAATTTGTAGACAAACTGGAATTAAACGCCAGCCAAATCAATGGCACTATCGAAGCAGAATATACATCTTTAAATGTTGATATTTGGTTGTGTTGACAACCGAACGCATTTCAATATCACTTTTGAAATACAGTGAATACAAACCTTACAAAATCTTACAAACGAATGTAACAGTATTTATTCAACCTTTAAAATGAGTAATACATCCATGGACACATTGAGGTTTCTGTAACTATACATTTATTTTTATGTAATCATAGAGAGCGTGCACGTTAAAGATCGCAGAGGTCGCAGGTCTGTGGAGATCTTCACATTTGCTGTAATAATTTGTAATAATCTGTCAGAATCTCAAACGCTATTGATCACTTTGCACCATGTCCTTTTTTATAATAATTTTATCAAATACATTTTATATGTTATATTTGTTGTGTACTTACCCCTTTTTCCCAATTGGTAGTTACAGTCTTGTCCCATTGCTGCAACTCCCGTACGGACTCGAAAGAGGTGAAGGTCGAGAGCCATGCTTCCCCCGAAACACGACTTTGCCAAGCTGCACTGCTTCTTGACACACTGCCCACTTAACCCGGAAGCCAGCCGCACCAATGTGTCTGAGGAAAACACTGTACGGCTGTTTTGAGTCATTGTCCTGTTGTATCACCCAACTTCTGTTGAGCTTCAATTCACAGACAGATAGCCTTACATTCTCCTGCAAAATGTCTTGATAAACTTCGGAATTCATTTTTCCGTCGATGATAGCAAGCTGTCCAGGCCCTGAGGCAGCAAAGCAGACCCAAACCCACAATGCTCCCTCCACCATACTTTACAGTTGGAATGAGGTTTTGATGTTGGTGTTCTGTGCCTTTTTATCTCCACACATATTGTTGTCTGTTCCTTCCAAACAACTCAACTGTAGTTTCATCTGTCCACAGAATATGTTGCCAGTAGTGCTGTGGAACATACAGGTGCTCTTTTGCGAACTTCAGACATTTTTTTGGACATTTTTTGGCTTCTTCCGTGGTGTCCTCCCATGAACACCATTCTTGTTTAATATTTTACATATCGTAGACTCGTCAACAGAGATGTTAGCATGTTCCAGAGATTTCTGTTAAGTCGTTAGCTGACACTCTAGGATTCTTCTTAACCTCATTGAGCATTCTGCGCTGTGCTCTTGCAGTCATCTTTGCAGTACCGCCACTCCTAGGGAGAGTAGCAACAGTGCTGAACTTTCTCCATTTATAGACAATTTGTCTTACCGTGGACTGAAGAACGTCAAGGCTTTTAGAGATACTTTTGTAACCCTTTCCAGCTAAATACAAGTCAACAATTCTAAACCTTAGGTCTTCTGAGATCTCTTTTGTTTGAGGCATGGTTCACATCAGGCAATGTTTCTTGTGAATAGCAAACTTTTCGGAGTGTTTTTTATAGGGCAGGGCAGCTCTAACCAACATCTCCAATCTCGTCTCATTGATTGGACTCCAAATTAGCTGACTCCTGACTCCAATTAGCTTTTGGAGAGGTCATTTGCCTCGGGGTTCACATACTTTCCCCAACCTACGCTGTGACTGTTTAAATGATGTATTCAATATAGTCAAGAAAAATACAATAATTTCTGTGTTATTAGTTTAAGCAGACTGTGTTTGTCTATTGTTGTGACTTAGATGAAGATCAGATCAAATTTGATGACCAATTTATGCAGAAATCCAGGTAATTCCAAAGGGTTCACATACTTTTTCTTGCCACTGTATGTACATATAGGTAGGGGTAAAGTGACTAGACAACAGGATAGATAATAGACAGTAACAGCAGTATACTGTAGGTAGGGGTAAAGTGACTAGACAACAGGATAGATAATAGACAGTAGCAGCAGTACACTGTAGGTAGGGGTAAAGTGACCAAACAACGGGATAGATAATAGACAGTAGCAGCAGCGTATGTGGTGAGCGAGTGTGTGTGTGTGTGTGTGTGTGTGTGTGTGTGTGTGTGTGTGTGTGTGTGTGTGTGTGTGTGTGTGTGTGTGTGTGTGTGTGTGTGTGTGTGTGTGTGTGTGTGTGTGTGTGTGTGTGTGTGTGTGTGTGTGTGTGTGCGTGCGTGCGTGCGTGCGTGCGTGCGTGCGTGCGTGCGTGCGTGCGTGCGTGCGTGCGTGCGTGTGTGTGTGTTTGTGTGTGTGTTTTTTGGGGTGTCAGTGTATGTGTGAGTGTGTGGGTAGAGTCCAGTGTGTTTTGGGGTGTCAGTGTATGTGTGAGTGTGTGGGTAGAGTCCAGTGTGTTTTGGGGTGTCAGTGTATGTGTGAGTGTGTGGGTAGAGTCCAGTGTGTTTTGGGGTGTCAGTGTATGTGTGAGTGTGTGGGTAGAGTCCAGTGTGTTTTGGGGTGTCAGTGTATGTGTGAGTGTGTGGGTAGAGTCCAGTGTGTTTTGGGGTGTCAGTGTATGTGTGAGTGTGTGGGTAGAGTCCAGTGTGTTTTGGGGTGTCAGTGTATGTGTGAGTGTGTGGGTAGAGTCCAGTGTGTTTTGGGGTGTCAGTGTACGTGTGAGTGTGTGGATAGAGTCCAGTGTGTTTTGGGGTGTCAGTGTATGTGTGAGTGTGTGGGTAGAGTCCAGTGTGTTTTGGGGTGTCAGTGTACGTGTGAGTGTGTGGGTAGAGTCCAGTGTGTTTTGGGGTGTCAGTGTACGTGTGAGTGTGTGGGTAGAGTCCAGTGTGTTTTGGGGTGTCAGTGTATGTGTGAGTGTGTGGGTAGAGTCCAGTGTGTTTTGGGGTGTCAGTGTACGTGTGAGTGTGTGGGTAGAGTCCAGTGTGTTTTGGGGTGTCAGTGTATGTGTGAGTGTGTGGGTAGAGTCCAGTGTGTTTTGGGGTGTCAGTGTATTTGTGAGTGTGTGGGTAGAGTCCAGTGTGTTTTGGGGTGTCAGTGTATTTGTGAGTGTGTGGGTAGAGTCCAGTGTGTTTTGGGGTGTCAGTGTATTTGTGAGTGTGTGGGTAGAGTCCAATGTGTTTTGGGGTGTCAGTGTATGTGTGAGTGTGTGGGTAGAGTCCAGTGTGTTTTGGGGTGTCAGTGTATGTGTGAGTGTGTGGGTAGAGTCCAGTGTGTTTTGGGGTGTCAGTGTATGTGTGAGTGTGTGGGTAGAGTCCAGTGTGTTTTGGGGTGTCAGTGTATGTGTGAGTGTGTGGGTAGAGTCCAGTGTGTTTTTAGCATAGAGTCAGTCCAAGAGAGTTAGTGCAAAAAAGTGTTAATGCAGATGGTCCGGTTAGCTATTTAACTAACTATTTAACTAATTATTTAACTAACTATTTAACTAACTATTTAACTAATTATTTAACTAACTATTTAACTAATTATTTAACTAATTATTCAAATAACTATTTAACTAACTATTTAACTAATTATTTAACTAACTATTTAACTAATTATTTAACTAATTATTCAAATAATTATTTAACTAACTATTTAACTAATTATTTAACTAACTATTTAACTAATTATTTAACTAATTATTCAAATAATTATTTAACTAACTATTCAACTAATTATTTAACTAACTATTTAACTAATTATTTAACTAACTATTCAACTAATTATTTAACTAACTATTTAACTAATTATTTAACTAATTATTCAACTAACTATTTAACTAATTATTTAACTAACTATTTAACTAATTATTTAACTAACTATTTAACTAATTATTTAACTAATTATTTAACTAATTATTTAACTAATTATTCAACTAATTATTTAACTAATTATTCAACTAACTATTTAACTAATTATTTAACTAACTATTTAACTAATTATTTAACTAACTATTTAACTAATTATTTAACTAACTATTTAACTAATTATTTAACAAACTATTCAACTAACTATTTAACTAACTATTTAACTAATTATTTAACTAACTATTTAACTAACTATTTAACTAATTATTTAACTAATTATTTAACTAACTATTTAACTAACTATTTAACTAATTATTTAACTAATGATTTAACTAACTATTTAACTAATTATTTAACTAATTATTTAACTAATTATTTAACTAACTATTTAACTAATTATTTAACTAACTATTTAACTAATTATTTAACTAATTATTTAACTAACTATTTAACTAATTATTCAACTAACTATTTAACTAACTATTTAACTAATTATTTAACTAATTATTCAACTAATTATTTAACTAATTATTCAACTAACTATTTAACTAATTATTTAACTAACTATTTAACTAATTATTTAACTAACTATTTAACTAATTATTTAACTAACTATTTAACTAATTATTTAACAAACTATTCAACTAACTATTTAACTAACTATTTAACTAATTATTTAACTAACTATTTAACTAACTATTTAACTAATTATTTAACTAATTATTTAACTAACTATTTAACTAACTATTTAACTAATTATTTAACTAATGATTTAACTAACTATTTAACTAATTATTTAACTAATTATTTAACTAATTATTTAACTAACTATTTAACTAATTATTTAACTAACTATTTAACTAACTATTTAACTAATTATTTAACTAATTATTCAACTAACTATTCAACTAATTATTTAACTAATTATTTAACTAACTATTTAACTAATTATTTAACTAACTATTTAACTAATTATTTAACTAACTATTCAACTAATTATTTATCTAATTATTTAACTAACTATTTAACTAATGATTTAACTAACTATTTAACTAACTATTTAACTAATTATTTAACTAATTATTTAACTAACTATTTAACTAACTATTTAACTAATTATTTAACTAATGATTTAACTAACTATTTAACTAATTATTTAACTAATTATTTAACTAACTATTTAACTAATTATTTAACTAACTATTTAACAAATTATTTAACTAACTATTTAACTAATTATTTAACTAACTATTTAACTAATTATTTAACTAACTATTTAACTAACTATTTAACTAACTATTTAACTAATTATTTAACTAACTATTTAACTAACTATTTAACTAATTATTTAACGAATTATTTAACTAACTATTTAACTAACTATTTAACTAACTATTTAACTAACTAACTAACTATTTAACTAATTATTTAACTAACTATTTAACTAACTATTTAACTAATTATTTAACGAATTATTTAACTAACTATTTAACTAACTATTTAACTAATTATTTAACTAATGATTTAACTAACTATTTAACTAATTATTTAACTAATTATTTAACTAACTATTTAACTAATTATTTAACTAACTATTTAACAAATTATTTAACTAACTATTTAACTAATTATTTAACTAACTATTTAACTAATTATTTAACTAACTATTTAACTAACTATTTAACTAACTATTTAACTAATTATTTAACTAACTATTTAACTAACTATTTAACTAATTATTTAACGAATTATTTAACTAACTATTTAACTAACTATTTAACTAACTATTTAACTAACTAACTAACTATTTAACTAATTATTTAACTAACTATTTAACTAACTATTTAACTAATTATTTAACGAATTATTTAACTAACTATTTAACTAACTATTTAGCAGTTTTGTGTCTTGGGGGTATAAGCTGTTCAGGGTCCTGTTGGTTCCAGACTTGGTGCATCGGTACCGCTTGCCATGTGGTAGTAGAGAGAACAGTCTATGACTTGGGTGGCTGTAGTCTGTGACCATTTTCAGGGCCTTCCTCTGACACCGCCTGGTATAGAGATCCTGGATGGCCGGGTCATTTGGTTTTGCTATTAGAAGAAGCACCGTGATATCACATTATTTGGTTGTATAAATACATAAAATATCTGACATTGTATTGCCACTTGAACATTGCTGTGCTTATAAATGGTTGAAAGCGCAGTGATAGACATTTGTGTAACAACTAAATAAAAATCAGACATTGTTTTTCCATTGGAATTTGGTTGTGCTCTTTACATGGTTGAAAGCATAGTGATAACACACTGGGAATTCAACAAACTTCTGGCTGACTTTGTTTTGAGTGGATGAATAAAGGTTGAAATCTCATTTATCAACGTCTCAACCAAATATTACCCAATTATCCACGTTGAAATGACATGGTGGGATGCTTTCTCACTAAGTATGTGAAGAGCAACGTTATTGTTTCATTGCATCATACCGTACATTTAACCTTAAATCTGTCCCGTAACAGATTAGTTTAACACTTAAAGAGTTTTTGTGGAATGGAATCTCAGGGGTCAAGTTCTATGTGTGTCCTTATGAAGTAAAAACATATTTTTGAATAATTTATCCACATTTATTATTTTTTTGGACAAGGAAAAGGTGGAGAATGCGTTTTGGCTTCCTACCTAGTTGCCTTTTATTTTGCTTCATCAGCTATTCTGTTTACAATTACAAGCCCTTGTTTTGTTACCTTTTTGGGGAGAACGACCCAGCAATATAAAATGTGAAAGAACAACTAAAGTGGTCAATTTGACCAAATATAGCCCTGTTGGGAATTATTATTATTATTTATTTTTTTGTAATAACAAAGGATGAAGTTGTTGTTGTTTTGAATGGTTGGCAAATAAACACAACAGAGAGATGATTGTATTCTAGAGAACCATGTTAAGCTTGTGCTAAAGTTTAATGAGATCGATTTAACTTTTATTATCAGCATCTATCAGGAAGTTAAACATGTTGGTTCTACCTTCTATTTGCAACTTTATTTTCAATGCCTTTATATAACTATCAGGTATTTTCATGGCCTTATTTTCTGGGCCGCTGTAAGGCATTATGAAGGCACTTGCCTAAGAGTGTGCCTTGGACTAACCTTGTATCGAGACATTTTATTCAACTCCAGAGTGGTTGCATGGATATAGCCAACACACCCACCCCCTCACCCTCGTTATGTATACGTTTCCTTGGTGTGCCTGTGAAGTTTTATGTAGAAATAAATTAGCCTTTAGGCCTGTAATGTTCTCCTCACACACGTCACAGCTTGGACCTGGTGCTGAGATAGTCACAGCCCCCATCACAACTACGGAGCACTTCTTCTCCTTTCGTAACGACATTAGCCAATCTCATTACTCCAACCTTAGAAGAATGTCTCCTCTTCGATTGGTTGTCCTTATGGTTTGTCTGTGTTGACATGCAAATGTACATATGGAAGTCATTATTTCCCTATGTACATGAATGTTTGCAGAGAGAAATGAATATGTTATATAATGAACATGAGTTTGAATTTAGGTAATGAATTTAAAGAAATCTCAGTAATACGTGTATCTTTGCAACACACTTAAATGGGTAATCTGCAGTTAATATAATAATAATAATAATAATAATAATATAATAATAATAATATAATAATATAATAATAATATAATAATATATAATATAATAATATAATAATAATAATAATAATATAATATAATAATAAGTCTGCTAAATGACTTAAATGTAAATGTAAATGTAATAATATATAATAATATATATTATTATTAATCTGCAGTTCTTACAATAACAAAGGGGACACCCCACTACTGATTTGGTGAAAAGCTTAGGGATGTGGATAATTTGGGTAATATTCAGTTGAGATGTTGATCAATGATATTACAACCTACAGTATATTCACCAACTCAAAAAGACAGCCGAAAGTTAGTTGAATTCCCCATGTGTCATCACTATCCTTTCAACCATCTAAAAGCACAAACATATTCCAATGGAAAAACAATGTCCAATTGTTTTGTTCAATCGTCACCCAAATGTCTATCACTGAGCTTTAAACCATTTAAAAGCACAGCAAAGTTCCACTTGGAATACAATTTTATTTATTTAAACAACAGTTTGTGTGTTATCACTGTGCTTCATTTAATAGCAGAACCAAATGACCTGGACTACGGTTCAGATTACATAATAGGTACATGGTGGAAGTGATCAATGCCGTTTGAGATTCTGCTCAGATTATTACAGGTATTGTGAAGATCTCCACAGACCTGCCATGACCTATGACCTGCGATCTTTAACGTGCACGCTCTCTATGTTTACATTTTTTTTTAAATAGTTCCAGTAACCTCAGAATGTAGCCATGGATGTGGTACAAATTTGAAGGTTGAATGTTATGTTAGTTTGTGAGATAGACTTAACTTTAGGCTATTTACTGTAAACACTGAAAAAAGTAACGTTGAATTGTGTTTGGTTGTCAACGGAACCAAATATCAGCATTTAAAGGAGACGTATCTCGTGCTCGGAGAGTTCCGTCTCGCAACTGGTGAGACATGTAGTGCCCTCTGGGGCTGAGGTTGCTGGGCAGGGTTGTCCTAGGAGCCTACGCCCATGTTAACGGAGGTCATCTTCCCAATCAGATTTGAGACACTGTTTTCCACTTGTAACCACTGGACTGTTCTTTTTGATTTCCATTCACAGTTTACACCTGTTGTTTTGGGTCATCCCTGGCCACTGGCTTCATCCCATTCTTTAACTCGTTGGAGATGTGAATCCATCATTTGTTAACTTGTCATCTATTTACTGTATTTCAAAAGGTGATATTGAATTGTGTTTGGTTGTCAACACAACATTTAAATGGGATTTTTCTTCTGCTTGGATAGTTCCATCTCTACCACTGACTTAGTCTGGCTTTAATTCCAGTTTGTCTCCAAATTAATCATTTATATGTCTCCATCTCAACAACAAATCTAAGCTAAAGAATAGTATTATATAAAATAAAATCAAACATGAAATGCACTTGAAATTATTTAAATGTTAATTATTTTAAAAAAAGTTTGATTTAGTCCTATTCTTTAGCTTAGATTTGTTGTTGAGATGAATCCAACATATAAATTATTAATTTGGAGACAAACTGGAATTAAAGCCAGACTAAGTCAGTGGTACAGATGGAACTATCCAAGCAGGACAAAAATCCCATTTAAATGTTGTGTTGACAACCAAACACACTGCATTAATCACTAAATATCATTAAATCTTATATCAACCAGAGCTTGAAATCCTAGGACTATTGTATTGTCAAAAAAACAAACATTCTGGGTTGAATTTAAACAATAGCTGTTGATGACTTTGCAAATGCCATATAGGCATAAATAGTAGCATTGATATATGACTTAGAAATTATAGTTGAATTTAATTTGCTCTGTTAAACATACCGTTTGCAATGCCTTAGATTGTGAATCTATTTAGTTTTTAAGTGGAGATCTCTAGTAGCAGTCAGTGACACATATCAAAGCCAAGCAGGGCAGGGCTTGGTTAAAACCCTGGTTAGGAGACCAAATGAATAGCTGTAGATAGATCAACTCTCCAGTAGGAGGTGCTGTAGATAGATCAACTCTCCAGTAGGAGGTGCTGTAGATAGATCAACTCTCCAGTAGGAGGTGCTGTAGATAGATCAACTCTCCAGTAGGAGGTGCTGTAGATAGATCAACTCTCCAGTAGGAGGTGCTGTAGATAGATCAACTCTCCAGTAGGAGGTGCTGTAGATAGATCAACTCTCCAGTAGGAGGTGCTGTAGATAGATCAACTCTCCAGTAGGAGGTGCTGTAGATAGATCAACTCTCCAGTAGGAGGTGCTGTAGATAGATCAACTCTCCAGTAGGAGGTGCTGTAGATAGATCAACTCTCCAGTAGGAGGTGCTGTAGATAGATCAACTCTCCAGTAGAAGATGCTGTAGATAGATCAACTCTCCAGTAGGAGGTGCTGTAGATAGGTCAACTCTCCAGTAGGAGGTGCTGTAGATAGATCAACTCTCCAGTAGGAGGTGCTGTAGATAGATCAGCTCTCCAGTAGGAGGTGCTGTAGATAGATCAACTCTCCAATAGGAGGTGCTGTAGATAGATCAACTCTCCAATAGGAGGTGCTGTAGATAGATCAACTCTCCAGTAGGAGGTGCTGTAGATAGATCAACTCTCCAGTAGGAGGTGCTGTAGATAGATCAACTCTCCAATAGGAGGTGCTGTAGATAGATCAACTCTCCAGTAGGAGGTGCTGCACAACCTATTTCTTTTTCTTTCCTGGTGGTGGTTATAACATTGAAGATCTGACATTGTTTTAAAGATATACATTTAACATTTTATACAAGGCTTGGTTACCGTGACGACATAAGCCTGTGGTTGAAATGTAAGCCTGAAGCATGATTGGCTACGATATGTTTATTTTATTTTATATATAGACACTAACTCAATCTATAGCTAGTAGGCTACATCCTCATGTCAGAGCACGTAGTCCAGTCATACAAGGGCAGCCCAGGTTATTCCAAGCTCTAGTTATTAATAGGGTGTTAGTATGATATCTATTACCAGCATCTGATGTCTCATTGCAACAGGAAGCTCCCCTTTGTGACAGTGCCAGGAGAGTTTCTGGACCAGGGCCGTCTTCATGAGGGCACAGTGTTTTAACACATTTCTTTTTTGCAACAGAAAACAGAAATGTGTGTTTGTTATTGGATAACATCAGGTCTTACCTCCCTGTTAGTCAGTTTGATTAGTTTGGTGCTTACTGAATACATCCCAGGGCCATGTTTATTAGGACATATGTTTGCATATAGAAATTGAAAACCAGTGTTTCTTATCGGACAAGTTCAGTTAGTACCTCTCCTGTTGGTCAGTTTTGTTCCATTTTCTGCCAAATGAACACAACCCTGCTCTCTGGTTGGAGGGCTTCCCCTCTCTCTTTGAGAAAAACAAAGGATGCCAGTTGACTATGGGAAATAGACCCCTGGCTTGAGCCAACTAATGCCAGTTAAACCTACTGAGATAGACCCCTGACTTGAGCCAACCTGTAAACAAAACTGTGATGACTGATGAGACATTGGGAAGATACAACTAATGGTGATGAAGCACTTTGGAAGAGACCTATACAACTCCTCATAGTCTCTCCATTGACGGCCCAGTAGTCTAACAGTTACCGTTTCAATACCATTCAGTACCAGTAGTCTAACAGTTACCGTTTCAATACCAGTCAGTACCAGTAGTCTAACAGTTACCGTTTCAATACCAGTCAGTACCAGTAGTCTAACAGTTACCGTTTCAATACCAGTCAGTACCAGTAGTCTAACAGTTACCGTTTCAATACCAGTCAGTACCAGTAGTCTAACAGTTACCGTTTCAATACCAGTCAGTACCAGTAGTCTAACAGTTACCGTTTCAATACCAGTCAGTACCAGTAGTCTAACAGTTACCGTTTCAATACCATTCAGTACCAGTAGTCTAACAGTTACCGTTTCAATACCATTCAGTACCAGTAGTCTAACAGTTACCGTTTCAATACCATTCAGTACCAGTAGTCTAACAGTTACCGTTTCAATACCGTTCAGTACCATTGTAGACTGCCGGCCTCTGACCTCTGACCCAGGTCCGTGAATTATTATCCCCCGGTGATTTGTTGATGTGTTTAATGAAAGTAATAACCTGTTCCCAAACATTTCATTGGCAGTGGCACCCTAACCACTACCCCGTGCTTCCCCCCTGCATTCCTCTGTGGGACTGACTTTAAGGGGAGAGGAGAGAAGGAGATGAAGGGGGGAGGGAGGAGAGTTGGAGAGGTAGCACTGGGGCTCTGTGTGCGTTTTAGTCGGACAAATGCCCAGGAAGCATGGAGACTCACGCTGTGTGATGGGCTCAGTGGGGGCTACCTTGGCAACTTCACTTTGCAATTAACATCCCATGAAGAATAATTGGTGTGTGTGTGTGTGTGTGTGTGTGTGTGTGTGTGTGTGTGTGTGTGTGTGTGTGTGTGTGTGTGTGTGTGTGTGTGTGTGTGTGTGTGTGTGTGTGTGTGTGTGTGTGTGTGTGTGTGTGTGTGTGTGTGTGTGTGTGTGTGTGTGTGTGTGTGTGTGTGTGTGTGTGTGTGTCTAGCGAGCACAGTGATATTGTGTAACAGGTTTTAGCCCCTCTGTTGACCAGGGGTGTGTGTGTGCGCGCATTTGTGAAGGTAACTCTGGCCATCCCACACTGTGGTGGGACTATTTGGTTGAAGGTAGAACTCTGTGTCCAAACAGACTGAGAAATGACTCTGCACTGAGTTTGAAAGTGAAGCGCTCATGTACAATACGTATTCTTACTGTAAAAACACTAATACAGGTGCAACATTTACACTGAAAGTCCTCATGTTCTTTGCCTGGACCCATATCTGTTTGTGTAGCTCACCTTCTATGGTCGTTGTCACAACGATAGTCATCATAGGAGTTGACTATACAACACAAACACATCTGGGAGTGGAACCAGTCTGTCATGCTTCCGAATGGTCACGAAACTGACCGAAACGGCCAAGACCTGAAAACAAGACCAAAGACGAACAAGACATATCTAATTTCTCATCTCTGAACACTTAAATCTGAACACTTAAATATGAACACTCTTCTCCCAGGCTTTTTTGAGCCACATCTTATTATTGTTGACGTTTTCTCTTGGTCTGGAAAGGTATTTGGCATGTGTTCAGTAGCTTCGTGCTGAGAATTCTCACATTAGCCGCCGGGTCCTTGTGGTCGTGTTTATGTTACATCAGACCAGTGTTGCCCCTCCTCGGTTTCTGCTGAAGCCCGTTAGCCTTGGTTAAACAATAGCCACGGGAGCCTCTGAACTCAGCCCAGTGACTCTACTGTTAACGCTTTTACAGCAGTGTGGAGTGTATTGTGAAGTCAGTAGCTGACAGAAATGTCCCTCACAAGGTAATCTCAGAACCCAGAACCAAGGCCTACCTTTTCATTAGAAACAGCTCGCTTGATTCGGCTCATGTTTCCTACTAAAATAGGGTCCTCGAAACCTTGCGTCAAAATGGGATTAACCTAAAAGTGGTATTGTCAACTGAGCGACTCATTGGCTCATCTCAGTATGGTAAATGAAGTAACAGAAGTATTTGTTATGGAACTCGCTCTTGGTGGTTCTGTTTGTGCTTGAGCAAATGCTGTTTAGCGCACCGATGAGAGGTATTCCGGGGTCGTGTTCATTATGGCATGCTGTAGAAAAACATTTCGCAAAAGGAAAAAAAAGGGGAAAAACAAGCCTTCCCTAATTAGACTAGTAGACCTACTGATAGTAGCCTGTAACTTGTAATTCCACTTTGTTTCCTGTTTTGTGCCTACTGAACATGAAACGTCATACTGATGACGATATGAAACGTGTCCCTTCCTACCCGGATCAGTATGACGATATGAAACGTGTCCCTTCCTACCCGGATCAGTATGACGATATGAAACGTGTCCCTTCCTACCCGGATCAGTATGACGATATGAAACGTGTCCCTTCCTACCCGGATCAGTATGACGATGGCTCAATTTAGGTTTCCAATAAGATCAGCAAAAATCAATGGACAAAAGTGCTAGGCTAGGGAAAAAAGTGAGATTCAGTTGAGTTCGGAGATTATAGTTTAAAGCTGAAGGGGCAGTTTCCCGGACACAGATGAAGCCTAGCCAGGCCTGGACTAAAAAGTGAACTCCATTGAAAAATATTTTTAATCCATATTTAAATGTAATCCACTCCTAAGGGATTAAGCATGATCTGTGGTGTATGACATAGGAGACAGTGTAGTATCTGCACTCACAAAAGAAGGAAATGTGTCTTCTGCATTTAACCAAACCCCTCAATCACACTAAACAAAATATTACAATATGCACTCATGGGCTGATGGAAACTTGGTCATGTGTGTGTGTGTGTGTTTGTGTGTGGTCATGTGTGTGTGTGTGTGTTTGTGTGTGTGGTCATGTGTGTGTGTGTGTGTGTGTGTGTGTGTGTGTGTGTGTGTGTGTGTGTGTGTGTGTGTGTGTGTGTGTGTGTGTGTGTGTGTGTGTGTGTGTGTGGTCATGTGTGTGTGTGTGTGTGTGTGTGTGTGTGTGTGTGTGTGTGTGTGTGTGTGTGTGTGTGTGTGTGTGTGTGTGTGTGTGTGTGTGTGTGTGTGTGTGTGTGTGTGTGTGTGCGTGCGTGCGTGCGTGCGTGCGTGCGTGCGTGCGTGCGTGTGTGTGCTGTACGCATGCTCTCGTCTTGTTGGCTGCAACACTTGGCTGCCACTGTGTTTTACTGAGAGGCCTGCTGTCTGAGAACGAGGTGACCGATATGCTCAGTTTCTCAGACAGACGGCTTCCCTACTCATGGGCCATATCGCTCCACAATCCTTTACAACCTTTATGGGACTGCTCCTCTCCTCCGCCTCCTCCTCCTCTCCTCCTCTCCCTCTCCTCCTCTCCTCTGCCTCCTCTCCCTCTCCCTCACCTCCCTTCCCTCTCCTCTGCCTCCTCTCCCCCTCCTCCTCTCCTCCGCCTCCTCTCCCTCTCCTTCACCACTCCTCCTCTCCTCCCCCTCCTCTCCCCCTCCTCCTCTCCTCCTCCTCCTCTCCCTCTCCTTGACCACTCCCCCTCCTCCTCTCCACCATTTCCTAACACTCCCAGTAGAATGTATGAACCACTCTCTGGACCAATCCCAAATCCCAGGGCCCTTTTCTTAATGCCACATAAATTGGGTGGAAGGTGTAAGCAGCAGTCTACCACTTGGCCAGGCAGAGCGTTTTCTACCGATTTCTTTTTCTAATCTATAAAATAACATGTTGATGGTTAGGGAACAAACAACTGGGCACTCACTGGTTGATACAATAGTATACTATAGTAAGTGCCGAATAAAGTAACAGGGTTGAACTTAACAGGGTTGCCAGTGACAGGGTTGACCGTAACAGGGTTGCACGTAACAGGGTTGACAGTAACAGGGTTGACCGTAACAGGGTTGACCTTAACAGGGTTGACCGTAACAGTGTTGACCGTAACAGGGTTGACCGTAACAGGGTTGACCTTAACAGGGTTGACCGTAACAGGGTTGACCTTAACAGGGTTGACCGTAACAGGGTTGACGTGCTGTTTATTTTAAATATTTAACCTTTATTTAACTAGACAAGTCAGTTCACAAATTCTTATTTACAATGACAGCCTACCCCGGCCAAACCCTAACATGGACGACGGTGGGTCAATTGTGCGCCACCCTATGGGGAAGGGTCGATTGGACATTGGGTGTCAATTGGGGGAACTAATTGGGTCGTTCCATCAATTCGGTGCCTTTTGAGAAGTGCAACTGGTAATTTAATTCTATCAATTGACTATTATATGTTCAATGTTTATTCAATATTTGGAAAGGAATAGTTTCAGCTGGCCAGGTGCACGGTGTTTCCTCCGACACATTGGTGCGACTGGCTTCCGGGTTGGATGCGCGCTGCGTTAAGAAGCAGTGCGGCTTGGTTGGGTTGTGTATCGGAGGACACATGACTTTCAACCTTCGTCTCCCCCGAGCCCGTACGGGGGTTGTAGCGATGAGACAAGGTAGTAGCTACTAAAACAATTGGATACCACGAAATTGGGGAGAAAAAGGGGTAAAAAAAAAAAGTTTAGGTCACTTAACAAGATAAATCTTAAAATGAGAGACAGACAGTAAATGAATCACTAATCACATAATAATAGTCTTCAGAAATAACTTGGTCAAAGCAACAAAAATAACAATGGCTTCACAATGATGGTGAAACCTGGAGAAATGTTGGGATTAAGTGGGTTAAAATGACACAGGGTTGACGGAGGAATGTGACAAAATGCTGCATTTGGGAACTTTAACAAGCCTTTATTCAGATTTGATTGAATTCTCCGTGTGGTTTATATTAAAGCACACTTCATTTTATATAACATGCTTTTAAAATGCAACATTGGTGCACAACTTCTACTGAAAATATCAAAGGAACGCAAAAGGCACTCATTTCGTGGAATGACCCAATTGCCTGTTCAGTTCACACACCATTTAGCAAATGTCCTCTTCTCGGTATGCAAATTATTCTCTTTCCTGTGTGAGATTTTGTCGACCTCACAGTATCTGTCTGTGTGTTCATGACTGTAAAAAAATTGCAGTGTAAATATCATGTGGTGTCACTTAAAAATAAATATATAATTTACATTTCATGTCAATGAAATAGTGTTGCAAAATACCGGTAAAGTTCAAAAAATTCCCAGGAGAAAAAGATTCTCGGAATAAGCATGTAATCCTCTTTTTCTTTTTTTTTTACCTGAATTTGCCAACCCACAGAGAAATCATGTTCAAATCAAATCACAGTTTGTTTATCACGTAATGCCGAATACAACAGGTGTAGTAGACCTCACAGTGAAATCCCGAATACAACAGGTGTTGTAGACCTTACAGTGAAATCCCGAATACAACAGGTGTTGTAGACCTCACAGTGAAATCCCGAATACAACAGGTGTTGTAGACCTTACAGTGAAATGCCGAATACAACAGGTGTAGTAGACCTTACAGTGAAATGCCGAATACAACAGGTGTAGTAGACCTTACAGTGAAATGCTGAATACAACAGGTGTTGTAGACCTTACAATGAAATGCTGAATACAACAGGTGTTGTAGACCTTACAATGAAATGCTGAATACAACAGGTGTTGTAGACCTTACAATGAAATGCTGAATACAACAGGTGTTGTAGACCTTACAATGAAATGCTGAATACAACAGGTGTTGTAGACCTTACAATGAAATGCTGAATACAACAGGTGTTGTAGACTTTACAGTGAAATGCTTACTTACAGGCTCTAACCAATAGTGCAAAAAAAGGTATTATGTGAACAATAGATAAGTAAAGAAATGAAAACATCAGTGAAAAATAACAGTAGCGAGGCTATAACAGTAGAGAGGCTATAACAGTAGCGAGGCTATAACAGTAGAGAGGCTATAACAGTAGAGAGGCTATAACAGTAGAGAGGCTATAACAGTAGCGAGGCTATAACAGTAGCGAGGCTATAACAGTAGAGAGGCTATAACAGTAGCGAGGCTATAACAGTAGAGAGGCTATAACAGTAGAGAGGCTATAACAGTAGCGAGGCTATAACAGTAGAGAGGCTATAACAGTAGAGAGGCTATAACAGTAGCGAGGCTATAACAGTAGAGAGGCTATAACAGTAGAGAGGCTATAACAGTAGAGAGGCTATAACAGTAGAGAGGCTAGAGAGGCTATAACAGTAGAGAGGCTATAACAGTAGAGAGGCTATAACAGTAGAGAGGCTATAACAGTAGAGAGGCTAGAGAGGCTATAACAGTAGAGAGGCTATAACAGTAGCGAGGCTATAACAGTAGAGAGGCTATAACAGTAGAGAGGCTATAACAGTAGCGAGGCTATAACAGTAGCGAGGCTATAACAGTAGAGAGGCTATAACAGTAGCGAGGCTATAACAGTAGAGAGGCTATAACAGTAGCGAGGCTATAACAGTAGAGAGGCTATAACAGTAGAGAGGCTATAACAGTAGAGAGGCTATAACAGTAGCGAGGCTATAACAGTAGCGAGGCTATAACAGTAGAGAGGCTATAACAGTAGAGAGGCTATAACAGTAGCGAGGCTATAACAGTAGCGAGGCTATAACAGTAGAGAGGCTATAACAGTAGAGAGGCTATAACAGTAGTGAGGCTATAACAGTAGCGAGGCTATAACAGTAGAGAGGCTATAACAGTAGTGAGGCTATAACAGTAGCGAGGCTATAACAGTAGCGAGGCTATAACAGTAGCGAGGCTATAACAGTAGAGAGGCTATAACAGTAGCAGTAGAGGCTATAACAGTAGAGAGGCTATAACAGTAGCGAGGCTATAACAGTAGAGAGGCTATAACAGTAGAGAGGCTATAACAGTAGCGAGGCTATAACAGTAGAGAGGCTATAACAGTAGTGAGGCTATAACAGTAGCGAGGCTATAACAGTAGAGAGGCTATAACAGTAGAGAGGCTATAACAGTAGCGAGGCTATAACAGTAGCGAGGCTATAACAGTAGCGAGGCTATAACAGTAGAGAGGCTATAACAGTAGCGAGGCTATAACAGTAGAGAGGCTATAACAGTAGAGAGGCTATAACAGTAGCGAGGCTATAACAGGCTATAACAGTAGAGAGGCTATAACAGTAGCGAGGCTATAACAGTAGCGAGGCTATAACAGTAGAGAGGCTATAACAGTAGCGAGGCTATAACAGTAGCGAGGCTATAACAGTAGCGAGGCTATAACAGTAGAGAGGCTATAACAGTAGCGAGGCTATAACAGTAGCGAGGCTATAACAGTAGCGAGGCTATAACAGTAGCGAGGCTATAACAGTAGCGAGGCTATAACAGTAGAGAGGCTATAACAGTAGCGAGGCTATAACAGTAGAGAGGCTATAACAGTAGCGAGGCTATAACAGTAGCGAGGCTATAACAGTAGAGAGGCTATAACAGTAGCGAGGCTATAACAGTAGAGCGGCTATAACAGTAGAGAGGCTATAACAGTAGCGAGGCTATAACAGTAGTGAGCCTACATACAGACACCAGATAGTCGGGCTGATTGAGGTAGTATGTACATGTAGATATGGTTAAAGTGACTATGCATATATGATGAACAGATTGATGTTAGATTTATGTATTCCTATTTTACCAATGAGTCACAGTCTTTTAAGAGGATCAGAGGCTAAAAGCGAAGTTATAGCCGCAGATGACAGATCAAGAATAAATTGGCTTTTAGAATGTGCATCTGAGTATGTTAATAGAACGTTATCTGAAGGTTGTTGACCCAGCGTGGGAATGTCTTCCCGGCCAGAAGCCTTTATCTATAAATAATCTTGTTGATCATGTGCAGTAAATTGGCTAGCGTTGATTTTCCAGTGTAACATTTCTACTGTTGATTCAGGAATTAGATTCACTCTGTAACAGTGAAATTAACACTCAGTGGTGTAAAATAACCCCCGGTTATGGAGTTAATAACCAGAGTTATTGTTTTACACTTTGGAGAGCAAAACAGTCCCATCAAAACCATATCCATTATTACCATATTTCCCAGCATGCTATATTGCAGGTTGATTTGTTTTTGCATGTACATTGATTGACTGATTAATCTTATGCTACACAAAGATAAATAACATCATTTTTTCTAAACTAATCCAATCAGTCAGTTAGTTGCTGTTCAAGTTTAAATGGTTTTGAGGCAGTCTACTTATCAATTTACCTAACCCTGACAGTCATTCTGAATGCAGGTTGCAGATTAATGAAAATTCCAACTGTTGGATATCCTAACTCCTAACTGGATTCCAATAGGAATTACACATAATTTTGCAAGCCAGTATAATGTGACATGCAGGCCTGATGTGGCCTGTAAACCAGGAGTTTCCTAACACCACTGTGTTAGGCTAAACCTAGGCCATCAAAGTAATGCCTTAGGATATACTATATGTATTGTATACTATATGTATAGAGTTTAATTGTAATGATGGCATTTGCCTAGGTACTCACTTGGTGAAAACCACAAGCCTTTAAAAGGAAATCGTTCAATAACCATGTCTCTGTCACTAACAAACACTGTCATGGGTGGTACCTACAAATATAGTCATGGGTGGTACCTACAAATATAGTCATGGGTGGTACCTACAAATACAGTCATGGGTGGTACCTACAAATACAGTCATGGGTGGTACCTACAAATACAGTCATGGGTGGTACCTACAAATACAGTCATGGGTGGTACCTACAAATGAAGTCGTGGGTGGTACCTACAAATACAGTCATGGGTGGTACCTACAAATACAGTCGTGGGTGGTACCTACAAATACAGTCATGGGTGGTACCTACAAATACAGTCGTGGGTGGTACCTACAAATCCAGTCGTGGGTGGTACCTACAAATACAGTAATGGGTGGTACCTACAAATACAGTAATGGGTGGTACCTACAAATATAGTCATAGGTGGTACCTACAAATACAGTAATGGGTGGTGCCTACAAATACAGTCGTGGGTGATACCTACAAATATAGTCATGGGTGGTACTCTCTACAAACACAGTCCTGGGTGGTAAACTCTCCAAATACATTCATGGGTGGTACACTCTCGAAATACATTCATGGATGGTAACTCCACAAATACAGGAATGGGTGGTAACTACAAATACAGTCATGGGTGGTAGCTCTACAAATACAGTCCTGGGTGGTAACTCCACAAATATAGGAACGGGTGGTAACTCTACAAATACATTCATGGGTGGTAACTCTACAAATACAGTAATGGGTGGTAACTCTACAAATACAGTCATGGGTGGTAACTCTACACTTCACTCGAAAAGAAAAGGCACCTTGGGAAATATGCAAATGAGGCTTTACAACATACAGTGTTAAAACAACACCCCAAAATGATTTACTGTAACACTCCGTGTATTCATTTGGTACAATGAGAAAGTGTAACAGCATCAGCACTAAGCAGAGTGAGTCCAGGTAACTCTAAATAAAGTGTTTTAAATTTTCGCCTAAAATGACATACCCAAATCTAACTGCCTGTGGTTCAGGACCTGAAGCAAGGATATGCACATTATTGATACTATTTGAAAGGAAACACTTTGAAGTTTGTGGAAATGTGAAATTAAGGTATGTTATTCATGAAATTAATGTTAACACATTAGATCTGGTAAAAGACAATACAAAGAAAAAGAGTTCAGTCTTTAACACTTTCAAAAGTGTTATTTTAAACACCAGTACATTGGGACTCATATGGTCACTGAACATAGTGTACATATGACCCTTTCAGAGTTCAATGTCCACCATTGATTTTGTTGTGTTGTATTTTCCAGGGTGAGTCTGATCTCTGAGGGATATCTAACTCCCTAGAGGGGCTATATTTATTCCCCCCTTCCCCCTCACTTCCTGCTCGAGGCTCCCGAGTGGCACAGCGGTCTAAGGCAGTGCATCTCAGTGCAAGAGGCATCACTACAGACACCCTGGTTTGAATCCAGGCTGTATCACAACCGGCCGTGATTGGGAGACCCATAGGGCGGCGCACAATTGGCCCAGCGTCGTTAGGATTTGGCCGGGGTAGGCCGTCATTGTAAATTTGAATTTGTTCTTAACTAACTTGCAATAGTTGAATAAAGGTAAGAAAATCATCCTACCTCTTTACTGGCCTTCTATATGGAGATGTGAAAACATTAAGATGTGAGGCTTCATGCACATTATACACACATCCTTTATATGTATACACTCCAGATAGAGGACACACAACACACTGTATGCACACACAACACACTGTATGCACACACAACACACTGTATGCACACAACACACTGTATGCACACACAACACACTGTATGCACACAACACACTGTATGCACACACAACACACTGTATGCACACAACACACTGTATGCACAAAACACACTGTATGCACAAAACACACGGTATGCACAAAACACACGGTATGTACACACAACACACTGTATGTACACACAACACACTGTATGTACACACAACACACTGTATGTACACACAACACACTGTATGTACACACAACACACTGTATGTACACACAACACACTGTATGTACACACAACACACTGTATGTACACACAACACACTGTATGTACACACAACACACTGTATGTACACACAACACACTGTATGTACACACAACACACTGTATGCACAAAACACACGGTATGTACACACAACACACTGTATGTACACACAACACACTGTATGTACACACAACACACTGTATGTACACACAACACACTGTATGTACACACAACACACTGTATGTACACACAACACACTGTATGTACACACAACACACTGTATGTACACACAACACACTGTATGCACACAACACACTGTATGCACACAACACACTGTATGCACACAACACACTGTATGTACACAACACACTGTATGCACACAACACACTGTATGTACACACAACACACTGTATGTACACACAACACACTGTATGTACACACAACACACTGTATGCACACAACACACTGTATGCACAAAACACACTGTATGTACACAACACACTGTATGCACACAACAAACTGTATGTACACACAACACACTGTCCGTGTCCAAATACTCAGACTAGCGTAATAAATAGTATTAAAAAAACATTAAAAAACATTTTATAGTATGTGAATTACTCCGATTGCTCCGATACTCCATTTTAGATATGGCGTGTAAAATTTAGCTGGTTATCAGAGTCGGAAAAGGTGAGTGAATTCTACTAGATCAAACGCTGGACTGAGTATATGGTTAAATATGTAGTACGCTAGTACGGGTATTCGGATTATTTTTCACAGTACTCAACTGTGGTACCTTCCCCTCCCCTTCTTAGTGTCCTGACATTTGTACGGTTACCACGGTGACGGGTGGTGTCAATATGCCGGGTAGAGGGAGGAAAGCGGCTGGGTCAGGAATGTGGCCTGTGTTCCCCTCACCTCTGACCTTTACTGAGCAGACTTGGCTGGTCATGACTTTTCCTTCTCACACAAACACACAAACACACAGTAGGTAGCCTGGATCGTAGTCTACGTCTGAACCTGTGAAAGGGAAAAGGGCGTGCGCGCATGAACACAGTACGTACACCCAGTATACAAAACATTAGGACCACCTTCCTAATATTGAGTTGTATCACCTTTTGCCCTCAGAACAGCCTCAATTCATCGGAGCGTGGACTCTACAAGGTGTTGAAAGTTGGCAGGATGTCCTTTGGGTGGTGGACCATTCTTGATACACACGGGAAACTGTTGAGCGTGAAAATCCCAGCAGCGTTGCAGTTCTTGACACAAACCTGCGCGCCTGGCACCTACTACCATACCACGTTCAAAGGCACTTCAATGTTTGGACTTGCCCTTTTCACCCTCTGAATGGCACACATACACAATCCATGTCTCAATTATCTCAAGGCTTAAACATCATTCTTCAACATGTCACCTTCCCTTCATCTACACTGATTGAAGTGGCCTTAACAAGTGACATCAATAAGGGATCATAGCTTTCACCTGGATTCACCTGGTCAGTCTATGTCATTGGAAAGAGCTGGTGTTCCTAATGTGTTGTCCTCTCAGTGTATAGGTCCTTGTTACTATGACACACATAGTAACAGATTGACGAGCCTCCTCTGTCCTCTGGCCTTCGCGTGATATATAACAACGGAAAAACAATCCGTTCCTTCCCTGCAGCCCCTTGGACTCCGAGCATCTCTTCTATTGAGCTGTGTAATACTACTCCCCCCCATAGACCCCTTGGACTCCGAGCATCTCTTCTATTGAGCTGTGTAATACTACTCCCCCATAGACCCCTTGGACTCCGAGCATCTCTTCTATTGAGCTGTGTAATACTACTCCCCCATAGACCCCTTGGACTCCGAGCATCTCTTCTATTGAGCTGTGTAATACTACTCCCCCCCATAGACCCCTTGGACTCCGAGCATCTCTTCTATTGAGCTGTGTAATACTACTCCCCCCCATAGACCCCTTGGACTCCGAGCATCTCTTCTATTGAGCTGTGTAATACTACTCCCCCCATAGACCCCTTGGACTCCGAGCATCTCTTCTATTGAGCTGTGTAATACTACTCCCCCCATAGACCCCTTGGACTCCGAGCATCTCTTCTATTGAGCTGTGTAATACTACTCCCCCCATAGACCCCTTGGACTCCGAGCATCTCTTCTATTGAGCTGTGTAATACTACTACTCCCCCCCATAGACCCCTTGGACTCCGAGCATCTCTTCTATTGAGCTGTGTAATACTACTCCCCCATAGACCCCTTGGACTCCGAGCATCTCTTCTATTGAGCTGTGTAATACTACTCCCCCCCCCTCTTCTATTTGGACTCCGAGCATCTCTTCTATTGAGCTGTGTAATACTACTCCCCCATAGACCCCTTGGACTCCGAGCATCTCTTCTATTGAGCTGTGTAATACTACTCCCCCCATAGACCCCTTGGACTCGAGCATCTCTTCTATTGAGCTGTGTAATACTACTCCCCCATAGACCCCTTGGACTCCGAGCATCTCTTCTATTGAGCTGTGTAATACTACTCCCCCCATAGACCCCTTGGACTCCGAGCATCTCTTCTATTGAGCTGTGTAATACTACTCTATTGAGCCCCCATAGACCCCTTGGACTCCGAGCATCTCTTCTATTGAGCTGTGTAATACTACTCCCCCATAGACCCCTTGGACTCCGAGCATCTCTTCTATTGAGCTGTGTAATACTACTCCCCCCCCATAGACCCCTTGGACTCCGACGCTCCGGCATCACTTTACACATTCAGTGGAAAGTGAAAGGCAAGCCTACCCATTAATTAAAACTATGGACATTCGTTTTCCGCCCGTCCGCCTCATTGTTAATAATGAAGTTGCGTAACTACTCAACCAGACTTGGGTTTAAGACAGATTGGAGCAGAAAGAAGTCCTCTTGGTTCTTCTCCTGGTCTTTACAGCGCCGGTCCAAACCCCATGTACAGTAGAAGCATTGTGTGCCTGATCATAATAGGAAAAACAACTCTTTGCCCCACAAAGGTCTCTGGGCCAACACGGTGCAACACTGCTCATTCGTCAAGAAGCATGGGTGGATACAGAACCAGTAAATCATATGCATTTGTGCACACACACACACACACACACACACACACACACACACACACACACACACACACACACACACACACACACACACACACACACACACACACACACACACAGACACACAGACACACATACACACACACACACACACACACACACACAGACACACACACACACACACACACACACACACACATACACATACACACACACACACATACACATACACACACACACACACACACACACACACACACACACACACACACACACACACACACACACACACACACACACACACACACACACACACACACACACACACACACACACACACACACACACACACACACACACACACACACACACACACACATACACACACACACATACACACACACACACACACACATACACACACACACACACACACACACACACACACACACACACACACACACACACACACACACACACACACACACACACACACACACACACACACACACACACACACACACACACACACACACACACACACACACACACACACACACACACACACACACACACACACACACACACACACACACACACACACACACGGTCTTACCACCAGACAAGAATGTCTTATGAACGTGAGGTCACCTAAATGGCAACTTGTGACTGGAGGAGATGACCTTCATACTGAGTTAAAATAGAGCTGATGGCTGTAGGGTGTATTTACAACTTTACATCTTCTTACACCCCATGTGTGTGTGTGTGTGTGTGTCTGTGTTGTGTCTGTGTCTGTGTCTGTGTCTGTGTCTGTGTCTGTGTCTGTGTCTGTGTCTGTGTCTGTGACTGTGACTGTCTGTGACTGTGTCTGTGACTATCTGTGTGTGTGACTGTGTGTGTGTGTCTGTGTCTGTGTGTGTCTGTGACTGTGTCTGTGACTGTCTGTGTCTGTGTCTGTGTCTGTGTCTGTGTCTGTTTGTGCCCAAATGCGTGCAAGTGAAGAGTATTGGTAAACAGTGAGCTAGTCTCCTTCTAATTCTCCTCAGGTATCATCCTAAAAATGCACGATGAATTTAAATCTGTTTTAGAGCCTGCCGTCATTGCCGTAACCCGAGGGTGACATCCTACCGCCCTTTAGGGTCAATGTGGTCTGAGCACTGACAAACGTGCCTCGGAGATGACCCGCCTCAATCCACAGCCACATGGGATCATTTTTTGATGTTGTTGTCATTACCGCTATGCATTACAGTAATGATGGTGAAGGCGTTGACGACAGCTATAATATAGACCTCACTGGGATTTTCCCTGGGGGACTCCCGGTGTTTGGTTATGTGTCGCCATGCCAACGGTGACATTTCCAGTTAGCGCATATAGAGAAGAGTACAGATCCCATACATCCATATACTGTGTGTGTGCATTCACCGCAGAACCGCAGAACCCTTTTGGAACCTTTTTTTTGTACCTTGAAGCAAAAGGGGTTATTCAAGTGGTTCTCCTAGATTCATGGAACATTGTTGAGCATATACATGTAACCAAGCTGTGTCAACCACACAAGCAGATATACAGTAGTACGCAGACACCCATGGACAGTTCAAGCTATACAAAACAGAAATGCAGGTGAAGTAAGGAATATAGCTAAAGCTGATGCCCTATAGAGAAGCCTTATTTGCCACAGTATTTTATTTCTAAGAGTGTAGGATCATGATGGGTAATTACATGTATTTTATTTATTTAAGGAGGTAAGTCAGTTAAGAACAAATTTATTTATTATTTAACTTTAACTTTATTTCTAAGAGTGTAGGATCATGATGGATAATTATGATGGATAATAGTATTTTATTTATTTAAGGAGGTAAGTCAGTTAAGAACAAATTTATTTATTATTTAACTTATTTACAATGACGGCCTACCCCGGCCAAACCCTAACCCGGACGATGCTGGGCCAATTGTGCACCGCCCCTATAAAACTCCTAATCACGGCTGGTTGTGATACAGCCAGGGTCTATAGTGAGTCCTCTAGCACTGAGATGCAGTGCCTTAGACCACTGTGATACAGCCTGGAATCGAACCAGAGTCTATGCAGTGCCTTAGACGGCTGCACCACTCTGTTCCTACACATAATGCTCTAAACCCCTTGGTATTCTCCTGCATGTGCTTCATCGTTTCTCTGCATGCGTGTCCCTATGTGTATGTACCTACATACAGTGGGGCAAAAAAGTATTTAGTCAGCCACCAATTGTGCAAGTTCTCCTACTTAAAAAGATGAGAGAGGCCAGTAATTTTCATCATAGGTACACTTCAACTATGACAGACAAAATGAGAAAAAAAATCCAGAAAATCACATTGTAGGATTTTTTATGAATTTATTGTCACGACTTCCGCCGAGGTTGGCTCTCCTGCCCGTTCAGGCTGTGCTCGGCGGTCGTCGTCGTCGTCACCGTCCTATTAGCCACTACCGATCCCTTTTCGGTTATCTGTTGGTTTTGTCTGATTGTTTTCACCTGTGTGTTAGTTAATTAGTATCTGTATATAATGTAGGTTGTCCCGCCCTTGTTTTGTGCGGGATTGTTTGTTTTTGACATTTCGTTTCGGCTGTCGGTGTTTTTGTGTTTTATTTCTCCGGTTTGTCTGTTTATTCCTGTTTTGGATATTTGTTTGTATTTTGGGTTGTCCGTGTTTATTGTTGTTCACCGGAGAATAAACCTTTATTCATTATTTGCTCTCTGCGCCTGATTCCACCCACCTTGACTAGTCGTGACATTTATTTACAAATTATGGTGGAAAATAAGGATTTGGTCACCTACAAACAAGCAAGATTTCTGGCTCTCACAGACCTGTACTTCTTCTTTAAGAGGCTCCTCTGTCCTCCACTCGTTACCTGTATTAATTGCACCTGTTTGAACTTGTTATCAGTATAAAAGACACCTGTCCACAACCTCATACAGTCACACTCCAAACTCCACTATGGCCAAGACCAAAGAGCTGTCAAAGGACACCAGAAACATTGTAGACCTGCACCAGGCTGGGAAGACTGAATCTGCAATAGGTAAGCAGCTTGGTTTGAAGAAATCAACTGTGGGAGAAATTATTAGGAAATGGAAGACATACAAGACCACTGATAATCTCCCTCGATCTGGGGCTCCACGCAAGATCTCAACCCGTGGGGTCAAAATGATCACAAGAACAGTGAGCAAAAATCCCAGAACCACACAGGGGGGACCTAGTGACTGACCTGCAGAGAGCTGGGACCAAAGTAACAAACGCCTACCATCAGTAACACACTACGCCGCCAGGGACTCAAATCTTGCAGTGCCAGACGTGTCCCCATGCTTAAGCCAGTACATGTCCAGGCTGAAGTTTGCTAGAGAGCATTTGGATGATCCAGAAGAAGATTGGGAAAATGTCAGATGAAACCAAAATATAACTTTTGGTAAAAACTCAACACATCGTGTTTGGAGGACAAAGAATGCTGAGTTGCATCCAAAGAACACCATACCTACTGTGAAGCATGGGGGTGGAAACCTCATGCTTTGGGGCTGTTTTTCTGCAACGGGACCAGGACGACTGATCTGTGTAAAGGAAAGAATGAATGGGGCCATGTATCGTGAGATTTTGAGTGAAAACCTCCTTCCATCAGCAAGGGCATTGAAGATGAAACGTGGCTGGTTCTTTCAGCATGACAATGATCCCAAACACACCGCCCGGGCAACGAAGGACTGGCTTCGTAAGAAGCATTTCAAGTCCCCATAGAAAATCTTTGGAGGGAGTTGAAAGTCTGTGTTGCCCAGCAACAGCCCCAAAACATCACTGCTCTAGAGGAGATCTGCATGGAGGAATGGTCCAAAATACCAGCAACAGTGTGTGAAAACCTTGTGAAGACTTACAGAAAACGTTTGACCTCTGTCATTGCCAACAAAGGTTATATAACAAACTATTGAGATAAACTTTTGTTATTGACCAAACACTTATTTTCCACCATAATTTGCAAATAAATTAATTAAAAATCCTACAGTGTGATTTTCTCATTTTGTCTGTCATAGTAGAAGTGTACCTATGTTGACAATTACAGGCCTCTCTCATCTTTTTAAGTGGGAGAACTTGCACAATTGGTGGCTGACTAAATACTTTTTTGCCCCACTGTATGTGTATATGTGGGGATTGTATACCTTAATGCCTTAATGTTTATCTTTGCGTGTAACCATGCATATGTACACTGCAAGCACAGCTGACTAGCTATATGGTTTCCCCCCACAACCATTTGTATTATCTAACCCATACACATCTAGGATCCCTCTAAATCTTTTTGTTTGTTTCAGTCTTTCCCTTTACATTCGTTCCCTCTCTCCACCATTCCCCATCTCTACCAAACACACTTCTCTCTCTTGCTCCTCTCTCACTCCGTTTCTGTTTATTTAGGGAGACTGACTCTGGGCGACTGATATGGAAGCCGGAACCGTGACTAAGAGGGGGGGGGGTTGATGGCACAGAGAGAGAACGAGGGAGGGGCAGTGAAGTTGACTGGGTAGCGAGACAGAGCTATAAAAGCCATTGCCGGAGCTGTCTGTGTCAGTAGCAGAGCTATAGAGAACCAAGAAGGAAGAACTGTGTGGACAGATATATTGGATCTCCACTCACACGGGCTCTACTAGGATTCAAATACTGGAGAATTGGAAAACAGAAGCCAAGGCTTGACAGAGCAGCTCTTTGGTACAGACACTGAGTTTCATCATCCGCGACTTTGGAAGATTATATGAGAGTTTGATGTGTTTGTGAGAGAACTCTGCTTCACTATCAGAGAAAGAGCCTCTGACAGAAGAGGAGGCACCAAATAAAGAGAGAGAAGAACTTTGGGACGCGAAAAAACAACCGCTTTTCACACGTGCTTTCACACTCAGTGCTCCACACATGGCTGTTGTCCGTCCGATGCCCATGGAGAACCAGGGCTTCCACCATATGGCTGTTGTCCGTCCGATGCCCATGGAGAACCAGGGCTTCCACCACATGGCTGTTGTCCGGCCGATGCCCTTGGAGACCCAGGGATTCCACCACGTGCTGCCTGCCCACCTGCTCTCCTCGACCATGGAGGAGTTCCCCCAGCAGCTCCCCGTCCCCAAGGGGCCCGCCCGTGGCAAGAGCCGCCCCCGTCGGCCCCGTGAGGCCCGCTTCAAGACCCAGCCCGTCACCTTCGCCGAGATCGCTGAGGTGGAGGAGGAGGGCGCCTCGCCCCTGGAGGAGGAGAGGGCGCGCCGGTCTTTCCTGCAGTCCCTGGAGAACCTTCGCCGGAGCACACAGGCGCTCTACTGCCCAACGACCGGCCGCCGCACAGCCACGCCCCCACAGCAAAGCCTGGACTCCAGTGACTCTGACACTGCCCAGTGAGGGGCGGAGCCTGAGGAGAAATAGAATGTGTACGCCGCCTTCCTGGCACTGACACGCCCCCTTTTCCCTACAATTTTTTGCTGCACACAGGGGCCCAATGAACTGAGCTCGACTGATCTCCAAGCTGCTCCTGTGAATATAGAGGCCATTCTCCTTGAAAA